>NW_006399884.1:7489416-7506583 GCF_000299155.1 Elephantulus edwardii | reverse complement strand
CTGCTCCCCCCACCGACCAAACTGTGTAGCTCTGCAACTGCATCCTGGCCCATTCTCACCCTTCTGCTCCTCACCTCCTTGTACCCCCAATATGTTTTTCCCAATAAAAAAAAAGGAAAAAATAAAGAACAAGGATGTATCTTTGAGGAGTCAGATACACCTGACTATGGTATTTTTTGGTCCACTCATGTGGCGTGGTAGAGATGGCCAGTGAATAAGGAAGACCAAGGATGAACTGGTGCCTTTGAATTGTGATCTTTGCAAACTGAGAATATTCCATGGACTACCAGAACAAATACATCTGTCTTGAGGCAGCTGCCTCCACAGTGTTCCTTAGAGGTGAGGATGGCAGGACTTCACCTTACATAGAATGGATGTGTTATCAGGAGGAGCTCATCCTGGGAAAAAGGAAAGTAGACCAGATTTGGAAAAGTCAAAGGATATCAAAATAGAAAGACTCTCAAAACATAGATTGCCACAGTGGGCTCAAGTGTCACAGCAGTTGCGAGGATGGTGCTGTGCTGAGCAGGGTGTGCTCTCTTGTACACAGTCAGCAACTCATAGTGACCCTATGAACAGAGCCAACTCCGGCACCCAGCAGTGAAGCCCAAGTATCAATCAGTGCTTTGAACTCACTAGTTGCTGAGCAGGAGAACAATGTGGCAGTCTGCTTCTATAAGTATTTACAGCTCTGCAGACCCCGTGGGGCAGTTCTACTATCGCTTCCTCGGTTACTGTGAGTCATAATGACCTTAATTTCATTTTGATTGGTTAAAAGGATAACCAGCCCCTGATCTGTTTGTCACACTGTGGTGGCATGTGTGTTGCTGTGACACTGGAAGTTATGCCATCATTATTTCAAGAAAGCAGTCACCTATGCTAGCCAACATTCAGTGGTGCTTCCATACTAAGACTGACTAGGAAGAAAGTCCTGGTGATCCACATCTAAAAATCAGCCAATGAGAACAATATCTAAAAGGAGCCCTAATGACACTGTGGTTAAGCCCTTGGATGCCAATACAAAAGTCAGTCATTGGAACTCCCTAGTTATTCCCTAGGGTAAAGATATGGTAATCTACTTTCATAAAGATTTAGAGCCTAGGAAACCTTCTGGGTCATTCTGCTGGTTCCCACAGGGTCTTGATAAGTTGGAACTGACTCAGTGGCAGGTGGGTAATGCTGGGAGAATACTTTCCACCTTTCTGCTTGGAGGACACGCAAAGTGCACTGTGGATACAGTGACGGACAGTGCTGCAAGGTTGGACAATGCTTCCTTCTGTTCATGGATTGTCATGAGCTGGAGTCATTTTGATGGCAATGAACAACCACCACAAGACAATGCCTGAATTGACCTCAGCTGTGAGCACTGAGAATCACCCATTGCCACCTGAGTAGAGAAGCTGGACTGGGGGTGGGGTGGGAAGAAAAGCTCTGCATTGCACATGAACTCAAGGTAGAAAGCCATGCAATGCTAGAAGCATGGAGAATCCAAGATGGAGCGGGCCTGCTCTCAAGTGGAAGTCCTGAGAACATCATTGTCTTAGTTCCCTAGTGCTGAAATAGCAGATACCATAAGTTAGTGTGTGTCAGTTTTCATCTGCTGCTGTAACAGAAAGACTAAAATTTGATGACTTTAACAGAAATTTATTTTCTTACAGCTCCGTTGTTTTTGTTGTTAGATACCATCGAGTTGACTACAACTCATAGTAATCCTATGAAGCAGAGATCTGAACCTGGCTCTGTCTTGCACCATCCTCAAAGTCTCTGGCATATTCAAGCCCATTTTACAGTCAGTGTGTCAACCCATCTTGTTGAAGGCCTTCCTTTCTTTCTACCTTTTCTAGCATGATGCATGATGTCCTTTCCCAAGGACTGGCCCAAAGTATGTGAGAGTTTCACCATCCATGCCTCTAAGGAGCACACTGGTTGCTTTTCCTCCAGGATAGATTTTTTTTTTTTGGTTCTTTTGGCAGTTCATGGCGTCTTTAGTACTCTTCCCCAACACCAAAACACAAAACTATCTATTGTTCTTCAACCATCCTGCTTTCATTGTCCAATTTTCAGATGTGTACAAAGCAGTTGAAAGTACTATGGCTTAGATCAGGGACACCTCCATTTTTAAAAACTGACATTGTTGCTTTTTTGCACTTTGGAAGAGGTCTTGACAGCAGATTTTCCCAGTACAACAGATCTTTTAATTTCCTGTCTACTGCTTCTGTGAATATTGATTGTGTACCCCAGGAAGATGAAATTGTTACAAGTTCAGTCTTGTCCCCATCTATCATGATGTTGCCTATTATTGGTCTAGTGCTGAGGATTTTTGTTTTCATGATATTGAGAAGTTAGAAACCTAGATTCAGGATGCCAGTTTTGCCTGTTCTAGGGGAAAGCTCTGTGTCTCCTTTCTCTCTCTCTCTCTCTCCCCCCCTCTTTCCCACCCTTCACTCCCTCTCCCTCTGTCTCTCTCCTTCTCCCTCCCTCTCTCTCCCTCTCCCCCTCTCCCCTTCTCTCCCTTCCTCCTTCTCTCTCCCCTACCCCCTAGCACCCAGTCACTTGTAGAAAAGAAGTCCTACTTTCCCTGGAAAACTCATGTGTTGTGACTTTCCCCGGTCCATTATTAAGGAGCTTCTTTGTGCAGGGGCCCAAAAGACACTCTCCTCTCCTGGTGATTATTTCTTAGTGGTACTGAGGGCCCCCTTCTCAGCACACTTTCTTCCCCTTTTATCTTCATTTCAAGGAAAGATATTACCGGCACCCCCCACCCCCCCCACACACATGTGATCCAGGCTGGGGTGTAATTAGAGAGTGTTGCCTTCCACCCTTGAGCCTCCTGTAACAATTTGGTTTATCAGATTATGGGTCATCATCACACAACTTCCACATTATATACATGCATTTTGGGGAGCACAGTTCCGTCAGTGACAGTCACCAGGCTGATGCCCGTTTCAGCATGTCATAAGGTTCATTGAAGGCCCATCCAACTCTAGTTGGGGTTTGGAATCTGGCTGCTGACTGCAGCCTTTCCTCCCCTCTCAGTCTCTTCTCTTCTGTTCCAGTGTGAGTCCTGGTCACAGGGGAACAATGCAGGTCATTCTTGCACTGCTTTAAAGGGAAACTTACTAATACACGTGTGAAAGTGTCACCTTATGCACACTCCACTTTTGCAAACATTCTTTTCTCCCATCGGTGAGCTGTGATTTGACAATATGTGTATCTCATTTGCAACACTGACCCTTCTCGAGCTCTCTAGCTGTCTGTCTAGCTGTCTGTGGGCTTGATAAGGGAACATTGCTTCTGCAGTGGCAGGCAGTCGCTCACTTGCCGGTTCTGTTAGTAACAGATGTTGTTCTTACCAGATAACCGGTCTATAAGGAAAGCTTCTCAGTCAGTTTCTGATGAGCCAATGGATAAGAGTGGAGAGCAGGCCCGTACAAGGGCAATGCTGGTTGCTGGGAAGGCATTTCTGTTAGACCTTGTGATGGTTAAAGTCATTTCTCAATTTGACTCCCCTGTGATCTTCTTTGGTTTGGTAGCCTCTGGGTTGGATACTCCTCCTTAATGTATTGCAGTGTATCCATTTTCTGTTCTGTGATCTGACAGAGCAGCCAGCTAGTTGCAAGCAATGTTTTGGGGTAGAGTGGGGGAGGGGATGTAGCCTACAAGTCTCTCTCCATGTACCCTACATTCTTCTTACTACTTGATCTTCAGTTCCTAGGATTTTAAGCCTGCAGGAGTCTCCAGCTTGCTGCCTCACCTGCACATCCTAATTAGTTCCAGGAACTAGGTGAACCAGCAAGACCTCTGGCCTGCTGTCTGACCCGCGCTTAACCTTACAATAGAGTGAGCTGTTGTTGCACCAGGATTGCATGAGCCATTTCTTTTTTTCCCCTCTGCCATTGTTTTTAAGATTTATTGTTCTTTTTTAAAATTGGTTTGCATCAATAGAGCCACTTCCTCGAAGTAATTTTCCCTAACTTTTTAATGCAAATGACAGGCAGTCTATACAGTTCTTACCAGCTGTACCTCCCCTCTTTGAGATATTTTAGTGAGTTATGCTAGTTTTTTTAACATGTAAAAATTAGTGTTGTGGCTGACTCAGAGAAGATTGGAAATCCCAGAACATTTGATTGTGCTAATACGAAACCTATACTTAGACCAGGAGGCAGTCATCAGGACAAAGCAAGGAAACACTGCATGGTTCAAAATTGGGAAGGGTGTATGCCAGGGATGTATTCTGTCTCCATACCTTTTCAACCTATATGCAGAACAGGTCACCTAGGAGGCTGGTCTGTATGAGGAGGCATGTGGCATGAGGATTAGAGGAAGAAGCATCAACAGCCTGCATTATGCAGATGACACAACCCTGCTTGCCGAAACTGAGGAGGACTAGAAACACTTGCTGCAGAAGATCAAGGACTGCAGCGTTCAATATGGATTGAAACTCAACATCAAGAAAACAAAGATTCTCACCACTGGGCCAATTGGCATCATTATGATAGATGGTGAAGAGATTGAGATTCTTAACAGCTTTAGTTTGCTTGGCTCCACAGTCAACACTCTTGGTACCAGCAGCCAGGAAATCAAAAGATGAATTGCATTGGGAAAGTCGGCTGTCTTTATCATTTCCACTGTGGGCACTCAAGCTGTGTCTTACCCCCTGGGTGTCACATGTCTTCCAAGAGCTTAAAAAATAGAAAATTCTATTTCCTTCCAAATTTCCCACCTTTTTAAATTGGGTTTTAGTATCAAATTATACGTAGGGTAGGCCTTAGGGACCTTTTCAGAGTAATGAAGAGTGACAATGTCAGTCTGGGGACTAAGGTGTGCCTGATCAAGGCCATAGTCTTCACAATTGCTTGCTAGGCATCAGAGAGCTAGACAATGACTCGGTATGATAGAAAGAGAATTGATGCCTTTGAGCTGTGGTGCTGGAGTAGAGTGTTGAATATATATCATGGACTGGTAGGAGAACAAACAGGTTTGTCCTGGAGAGGGTGAAACCAGGCTGCTCCTTGGAGGCAAAGGTTCTGAAGCTTCATCTGACATACTTTGGACATGTTGCAAGGAGGGACCAGTCTTTGGAGAGGGATGTCATGCTTGGGAGGATGGAGGGATAGCGCAGGAGAGGAAGGTCCTCTATGAGGTGGATTGATTCAGTGACTGGGGTAAATGGGGGTAGGTGTGTCAAAGACAATAAGACTGACCCAGGATAGAGTAGGGTTTAAGGCTGTTGTACATAGGGTCTCTATGAGTCATAAATGACTCGGTGGCACATAGCAACAACAACAACATCCCATGGACTGCCAGGAGAACAAGCAGGTTCATCCTAGAGAGGGTGAAGCCAGGCTGCTCCTTGAAGGCATGAATTCTGAGGGTTCATTTGACATACTTTGGGTATGGTGCAAGGAAGGACTAGTCCTTGGAGAGGAACATCATGCTTGGGAGAGTGGAAGGACAGCGCAAGAGAGAAAGACCCTAGAGGCGCATGGTTTGAATCCACCAGATGCCTCTGCTGGAAAAGGAGGGACAATCTCCTTCTGTACCAGTCAGATCCAATTTAATGGTGCACATACAAAAAAAGAACAAAATAAAATTTTTAAAAAAGAGAGGAAGACCATTGATGAGATGGATTTATACAGTGACTGGGGTAATGAGGGTAGATGTGTCAGAGACAGTGAAGTTGGCACAGGATAGGGTAGGTTTCAGGGCTATTGTAATAAGGTGACTATGAGTCACAAGCAACTCGACAGCACATTAACAACAACAAAAACAACTTCATAAATGTCTAGGTGACAAAGAGAATGATTGACACAAATAAAATGAAGGAAACCATATAGCACACATGCTGCATTTTTTGCATAAAAATACAGTGTCTATGGCGCACACTTTGTTTTTTTATGCTTTGGTTTACTGCACTTTGCATATATTGTTGTTCTTAAAGATTGAAAATTTGTGACAACCTTGCATCTAGCAAGTCTACTGGCACCATTTTCCCAACTGCATGTTCTCACATGGTATCTCTGGGTCATCTTTTGATAATTCTTAAAATACTGAAAACTGTCCCATAATACTATTATTGAATACTTGTTGTTGTGTGCCATTGAGTCAGGACCAACTCATAGCTGACCCTCTCGTGGGTTTTCAGAGGCAGTAAATCACACAAAGAGATTGCCTTTCTTTCTCCTGCTGAGAAGCTGGTGGATTCAAACTGCGTGCCTTTGGGATTGCAGCACAGCTTCTTACCACTAGGCCACCAGAGCTCTCATTGTGTTGACAGCCCTGGAAATCTATTGGAAGGTTATTGTAAGTTGGAACCAACTTGATTATAGTGAGTAAGTGCCTCTGTCAGAGAAAAAAACTGGTGAATCTGCTTCCTGAAAGGATTCCAGCCTAGACAACACTATGGGCCATGTCTGCTCTACTGTCCCATGAGTAGGAATGTATAACTTGTAATCAGCTTGACAGCATCTGACAACAACATGACAAAGGAAGTATCACAGACCAGTCTGAATGGGATCACACTATTTAACAGTAATGTTGAGCTAGCTGGCTTGACATTTGGAGAAAAATGTCTTTAGTGTTAACACTGATAGGACACATCCAAGCTCCAGAAAATTAGGCCATTGTCTCATTGCCCTTGAGGTGAAACCCTCCCATACCTGACCCTCTAATGGGTGTCTGAGGCTGTAAATCACATGGCATGAGGTTGCCCATCTTTCTCCTTTGAAGCTGATGGTGGATTCAAACTGGCTTAGCAGTACAACTCCCTACGGACTACCCTACCAGAGTTTCGTGTATAATTTGATAGTAAAACTCAATTTAAGAAGGTGGAAAATTCAGAAGGAAATAGAATTTTGTATTTCTGAAGGTCTTGGAGGACGTGTGACATCCAGGAGATGAGACACAGCTTGAATGTCCACAGTGGAAATGATAAGCGTTTTGACTGTGTGAAAAGGAGACTCATCTGGTAGGAAACCAGAATGAGGACAGAGCAGGAAATATATTTGCAGTGAACATCCTCAAGTATGAAAGTATTTGTTATACAAAGAGATTATCTAAGTGGAGAGAGATGATAGATAAACAGGCTAAGAAAAGGAATAGACGTTTGGAAGAAACACAGCTGGTAAAAACATAGGGATTGCTGTAGATCTTTGGACAAGCAAGTGGAAAGGAGCAAACAAAACAAACGCATCGTCATCAAGTCACTTCTAACTCATGATTACCCTGCAGGATGGAGTAGTGCCGCCCTCATGGTGTGTTGAGTCAAGTGGAACCCGGAAGTACTCAGAAGATAGGATGAAGCCTGAGTGTTAATGTGCCCTGCTGTTTCCAGCCTAATAGACTGTCAGGAGTGACTATTCTTGCTAAGTACAGGATAATGTGAAGCTGAGAGTAACTATACAGATTGTTTTAGCACCAAGTACACACCATGGGCTGTGAGTTTTACATTGGGAGCAAATATACCCTCTTCTTACAAGGCACAAGTTTTGAATCCACCAGCTACTCCATGGGAGAAAGATGAGCAGTCTCTTCCTGTGTGATTTACAGCCTCTAAAAACGCAATAGAGGGTCAGCTAGGAGTTGATTCTGACTCGATGGAAATAAGAGTGTGGCAATAACAGCAATAACAGTGTGGAAGCACAGTGGTACAGTGAGCTAAGTGTTGAGTGTTGAGCCATAGGTTAGCAGTTCAAACCCACCAGCCTCTCTGAGGAAGAACGACTAGCCAGTCTTCATCTGGAAAGATTTACAGCCTCAGAAATCCAATGATGATTCTGACCATGAGTCAGAATCACCTTGGCAGTAGTGGATTTATGGAGGTAAGTTCTGGTTTGTGGCTGATGGTGACACTTCTTGCACCGTGAGGTGAATTATTGTCTTTCTGAGACATTCCTCTAACATTAGTGCATTGATTGAGCCAGTGTACACAGAGCCATTTCTTTGGGGTCAGCTTTTCCCCATGGTGACATTCTAGGTGGAATGGAGGACCCCAGAGGGAGTATCTAGTCTGCCCTGCTGCAGCAGCTCTGTGTGAAAGCTTTTCTTTTGTGATTTCTTTGATGAACGAACCAGTTTCCTTGAGAACAAAGCCAGATGTGAACTGCCTGAGGTTGTGGGAGTACTTGACTGAGAGTTGGGTGTCCTCATTGTCTTGATAGCAAAAGGACAGATGTGTAAAACTCATTATTATAAAAAGCTAAAGAATGACACACACAGAATCATTCATGGGGGGTTACCAGGGATGGGAAAGGAGCAAGAAAGGAGTGAAAATTAGTAAATAGATAAAAGGCTTACGTAACATGGGTGAAGGGAAAGCAATAAATGATAATAGAATCATCAGACAGTAACATTCAAGAAAGGGAAGAGACGTAAAAAGGTGAATGGAAATCCGAGTTACAGGGAGGAAGTGGGAAGGTGGGATTGTATTGTGAATATAGAAATTAATGTTATAGAACAAAACGTGTGAGTCCTTTGTAACTTTCACTCAAATTACAATTTTCTGAAAAGGGACAAAAATATTCTTTGGAGAAGGACATGATGCTGGAATGGGGGAGGGTTGGTGCAGGAGAGGAAGACCCTCAACCAGGTGGATTGACACAGTGACTGCTGTAGTGGGCTCTTGTGTGTCAGAAAGTGTGAAAATAAATGGCGCAGGGTAGAGCAGGGTTCAGATCTGTTGTTCACGAGTTCGCTAGGAGTCGTACTAGACTTGATGGCACCTAACAGCAACAACAACAAAAAGAGCGCGGTAAACTGTGGAAGGAGGAACCACTGGTTAATGATATGTTTAATTTTTGGTGCAGAGTGCATTTGAAGATGATTACTGTCTTCTTGGAAAACATGCATGAATTGTTTCCCTGGTGACACTGTGCACTAAATATTGGACTGCTAACCTAAAGACTGACAATGCAAATCCACCAGCTGCTCCTAGGGAGAAAAGGTGTCAGTGTAATTCCTTAATAATTTATAGCAGTAAGCCTTGGAATCCTGATGGAGGGTCAGAAGGAATTTGTTTTGGTGTTTTGTGGTGGTTTCTCCCCACCCCCTCCAAAGGTGCAAATTATCTTCTTTTAAAAATTAATTTTAATGAATATTTACAGAGATTTTGGATTTCCATTGTTGCATTTTTCTCCCTGTCCCCCTTCCCCACCCCCAGTTATGCTGAGTGAAATATCTCAGTCACAAAAGGACAAATACTGCATAATGCCACTGTTGTAGAATGGAACTGACATCAGGGTTGGGGTGAGACTGAGAAAAATTAGATAAATTATGTATACTGCATTGTGGGTTTTTTTAAAAGAAAATCTTTATGGAAGTCACAGCTTTCTTCTGCAGAGAGGACAATGGATTTGAACCACCAACCTTTTGGTTTATTGCTGAGTGTTTAACCCACTGTGCTGCCAGCTTTCCTGCATTTAATGGAAAGCATTGGGGTCTTTAATGGCAAGCAGAGAGGTTACCCACTAGTGAAGGTCCAGTCAACTGTACTACCTCATCATTTTGCTCCTGTTTTGGTCTTCAAGTTAACAATACCTCACCTTAAGCTTTGTGCCTGCTTAATTTTACCTAAATTAGCAAGTCTGTAAAAGAGAGGAAGATCCTCATTGAGATGGATTGGCACCGTGGCTGCAGCCACGTGCTTAAGCGTGGCAGTTGTTGCAAGGAATGGCCCTGGACCAATCCGGGTTCCAGTCTGTTGTACATGGGATGATTGTGTGTCAGAGCTGCCTTGATGGCCCCTGACAACAATGATAATGAGATTGCAGGGATGGAAGTGCCATCATCCTAAGCTTCTCAGACTTGGGAATCACAAGTACTTGTGGAAATGAGGGAGATAGTGGAACGAAGGACTGTTTTCGTTCTTTGCATTTGGCCTGTTTTTTTTTTTTTATCCCAGTGGAGCCTGTGTGTCTTGGTTTTCGGAAACTACATTTTTAGGAATATTCTGTGTGAAAACACAGTAATGACAGATTCTTAGTTTTAAGTAATGTTTCAGATGTTATTTTAAAATTATTTGAGGTGAGAACATACTCATTGTATGTACTTTTCTTATTATGATAATCTTTTAAAAATACATAGTCTGTAACGTGTTGGTATGTTAATGAAGAGCTTGGTGGTTTGAATCCACCAGCTTCTCTACTGGAGAATGTTGGACGGTCTCTTCCCATAAAGATTTACAGCCTTGGAAAACCAGATGGAAAATTCCCATGAGTTGGACTCCACGCGATGGCAGTGAATTTGGGTTTTATGTGGGATTTAGAAGATGGCCTCAAGCAGTGACTTTTAAACAAAACAAAACAAAGCAAAGAAGTAAACCCACTGCCTTCAAGTCCATTTCTACTCATGGTTCTGGAGAAACCTTAACAGGAGCAGACTGTGCATCTCTTCCCGAGTGGCTGGTGGATAGAACCACCAGCAGATCCCACTATCCCACCAGAGCTTCCTCTTTTATTCCACGTGAACATTATTTTCATTTAAAGCTATAACAACCTTTACTTGGTTTTGCTATCATCGAATTGTCCTGGCACACAATAGTGCTGTAGGATAGAGTAGAACTGCCCCGTAGGGTGTCTAAGGCTGTAATTCTTTATAGAAGCAGACTGCCTGACCTTTTCCCCCAAGCAACAATTGGTGGGTTCAAACTGCTGAACTTTTTGGTCACTACTGAACAATCAGGCTCCTTCGCTTTAACTTCGCATTTTACTTAATGGTTACCAACTAGAAAGATAGGTTTCTCCATCTTGTATGATTTGATGAAAGAATTTTCTGCTCCCTGAGACTCTAATGCATGCCTGTGAAAGTTGCCATGTTGTCCTTTAAAACATAGTTAATAATTGATTGTGGAGAATGATCACAGTTGTAAAATTAATTTTAAAATGCAAATAGCTCTTTAAAGTACCACATTCGGATCAGGGATGAGTTGAAATGCAACATCTCACACCTGCTGCCTGAAATAAATATTTGAGTTGCATAAATAATTCCATAATCTTTAAAAGCCCAGGCAAAAGTAAGTAAATGTTTTCAACCATGACCACTGTATTTGAATTTAAGATGGTAGGCATGAAAAACCAGAAAACTGAACCTACTGCAGTCAGGTCAATTCTGACTCATGCTTATATGATCATAAAGGACAGAGCAGAAATGCCCTATACAGTTTCCAAGTGTAGCCATCTTTATGGAAACAGATTGCCTTGTCTTTATCTCAGAGTGTTTGGTGGATTCGAATCATGGATTTTTGGTTAACATTTCAATGTTTAGCCTCCTCTACCTTCAGGGCTCCTTTGGTGGGCACAGAAAGTCAGAAACATGGTGAAAAAAGCATGAAGTCAATCCAATCATGTACACGACAGTGGCCAAGAATGGCAACATTTTTAGATTCTGATAGACCTTTTGCTCTTCTATATGCCATCTGATTATCTGACGTTCCACACTTAAAACAATAATTTAACACTCTGCTGTCTTTGTTGATGGTGTACGTCTGATAATGAACACTGAAATGTGAAGGGAGGAAAGTGCTGGCTGTGACAGGTGAGGCCCACTGTATCATAGTTAAGGAAGGTCAGCTTGGCTGTTCGATTGATTTTCAGGATTCGACAGGTAGGTGACGATGTAGTCATTCTTCATTTTGTGATCTCATGTGACCAGTGACCATCCTGTATTTTTGCTTGTTGCCAATTTTCAAATAAGACCTGGTGTTTGGAATTTAATTATGCTAATACATTCTTTAGTCTTTGTTGATACTAAGTAAAACTTGTTCTGAGCTCTATTCCACACTGAAGTATATACTCTGCACTCAAAATAGCTTTATTTTCTCTTCCTTTTCTTCCTTTTATATAGATTTATACAGAAAAAGATAAGAAACCGAGAGGGGGCCTTGTATTGAAAAATGATGTGAAATTAGTTCTGTATCCACTAAAACATGCCAAGTGCTTCTGGACAAAGAGAAACATCACTTGGAATTTCAGTAAATCCCTTAAGCAAAGTGTCCCACTGATTTGCTTACCTCCTTTCTCCTTGGCAGATATCACTCTGTCCTGTTTTAAAAATATCCAGTGGTATCTACAGCCAGGAGAGGATAAGATAGATGAATGGGATCTTCTAAGAATCAAATCCCTATGCACATCCAAAAGCTTCTCCAACAGGGTAAAAAGGGAAGCCACAGACTGGGGAAAAGTATTTGGTAATGACATGTCTGATAAGGGATTTATATCTAGAATTTATAGAATACTTGAGCACCACAACAAGTTAAGGATAAACAAACCAATTGCAAAATGGGCACAGGATATGAACAGACATATTATCAAAGAAGACATTCAGATGATGAAGGTGAACAAACACATGAAAAAAATGTTCAAAATCCCTAGCCCTAAGAGAGATGCAAGTCTAACAACTATGAGATATTATCTCACCCCCAAAAGAACAGCAAAATTTAACAGAACAGAAAACAACAAATGCTGGCGAGGTTGTGGAGAAACTGGAACCCTTATTCACTGTTAGTGGGAGTGTAAAATGGTGCAATCACTATGGAAGGCAGTGTGGTGCTTTCTCAAAAAGTTGGAAATAGAAATACCGTTTCACCCAGCAATTCCACTACTGGGAATATACCCTAAAGAATCCAGAACTGCCACCCAACCAGATATATGCACCCTCAGCATGCTTTGTTCACAGTAGCAAAGAGTTGGAAGCAACCCAAGTGCCCATCAACAAATGAATGTATAGAGAAGCTGTGGTATATTCACGCAGTGGAATATTATGCAGCACTAAAAAACAAGGAACTTATGAAATATTATCCAAAATGGGTGACCCTGGAGAATATTATGCTGAGTGAAATATCTTGGTCACAAAAAGACAAATACTGCATAATGCCACTGTTACAGGACGGGACTGATACGGGCGGGAGTTGGGGGGAAACCAAGAAGAGGGAATAAATAATGTACACGGCACTGAAACAGACGAGGGAGAGAGCTGTGTAAAGGGAATGTACATTATCGGGTATTATTGGCATGACAAGAGTCCAGAATAAGAGTTACATAGTAAAGTGGTTGTTTGTGTATGTGTGTGTGTGTGTGTGTGTGTGTAACAATGAAGCAACTTTTTTTTCCCCAAGAAAAAAACAAACTGTGGGTGGGGCAGGGAGGAGAATGTGCAACAATGAATGAATGGAAATCCAGGTTCTCTTTATAAACTTTCTTTAAAATAAAAAAATAATAAAATGAGGGAATATGACATAAGTAGTAAAGCAGGGGGGAAAAAAATACCCAGTGGTAGAACAGTTGCTAACTTTCTCTTCTAGTACCAGGAGCTCTGGTGGCATTGTGCTTAAGGCATTTGGCTGCTAAGCAAAAGGTTGGCCGTTAGAAACCAACCAGCTGCTCCATGGAAAATGTGAACATATACGCCTTTAAAGATTTATAGCCTCAGGTAGTTCTACTCTGTCTTGTTCGGTTGCTGAGAATAGGAATTGACTGCATGGCAATAGGCTTGTTCTTGGTGTTAGCAGTACTAGTAATAGTACTTTGTAGTAGTACTAATAGTACTAATAAAGTGGCTCATTGCTGTGGGTTCATTTCTGACTCCTGACGACCTCCTGTGTGTCAAGTAGAGCCTTCACCAGAGAATTTCCAGTGGCTTATTATTTTTTTTAATTAAGAGAGATATTTTATTTTTCATATTTTAAAATCAACATAATCTACAATATTATATGTTTTGATCAATTGTGTATTCATAATTGTTATAATGATAATTAAGCCCCAAAGAAATGGAATAATTTTAATCTGAGAAATACCCTATGAACTACAGATCTGAACTCAGCCCTATTTTGTGCTGTCTTCCTCACCTCTGCCAGTGGCTGACTTTTGGAAATACGTCATTAGTTCTTTCTTCCGAGGTGCCTCTAGCTAGACTAGAACCTCTGACCTCTCACAGAGCAGGAGGGAGTGCAGTGACTAAATAATGTCTTAGAGAACGTGCATCCAGGTTGCTCCTTGGAGGCAAGGATGGTGAAGCTTTGTCTCACATATCTTGGACATTTTAGGAGTGGGTGGTCCTTGGAAAAGGACATCATGCTTGGAAAGGTGGACAGTCAGTGAAGGAGAGGATGACCGTCAATGAGGTGAATTAACAGTGACTGTAACGATGGGCTCAAGTATATCCAAGATGATGAGGATGGCATAGGATAGGACAGAGTTCAGAGCCATTCATTGTTTACAGGATGTCTATGAAGTGCAGTCGACTCAACAGTTTTTAACAACCACCACCACTCAGAGACTCCTACTAGGTTTAAATTATACTTAGATTCTATTGCACTTCTCATTCTGTGTGTGCACGAGTTTCCTGAAGATGAAGACTATTAAAGAAATGTCTTGGGCAGAAAACGTGGCATTTTCTTGTCAGCAGACTGTGAATGTAGCGGTAAGATGCCATCAGCTGTCATAATGACTCAGCAGCCGCCAGCACCTGTATCCCTTGATGAGTGTTTTTCATTGGTGACTGACTCTTGGAGCATCTTCTCTTTCCGCTGATGTCCTGGTGTGAGAGCCCAGGGGAACAATTGAATGTGTGAAGCCTTTTCTGCGCAGCTGTCATCCCCAAGATGCGTGTCATTTCTTCTGACTCCAGGGCCCTGGGGTTTGGAGTCCTGGGAGAATTATGATCCTTTGAGAGAACTACTGGAAAAATCAACACAAATTATGAATATCTGCATACCCCATTTTTATTGCACTTTACTGCATAAGGGAGCTCTGGTGACCTAGTGGGTAAAATGTTGCACTGCCAACCCAAAGGCCAGTAGCCTGATAAACTAGTTGTTCTTCTGGAGAAAGATAGGCAATCTCCTCCCATGCAATTTACTGCCTTTTAAACCCCCTAGAGAGTCAGCTGTGGGTTTGTTCGACTCACGAACAAATAACCCATTGGTACCAGCAGCCAGGAAATTAAAAGACTAATTGCGTTGGGAAAGTCTGCTGTCAGAGAACTCTCTCCAGAGTACTGAAGAGCAATGATGTCAGTCTGGAGACTAAGGTGCACCTGATACAGACTATGGTCTTTGCAATTACTTGCTATGCATCAGAAAGCTGGACAATGACTAGGGATGATAGGAGAATTGATGTATTTGAGCTGTGGTGCTGGAGAAGAGTATCAAATATAACATGGACTACTAAAACAAACGAGTTCATTCTGGAGAAGGTGAAGCCAGGCTGCTCCTTGAAGCCAAGGATTCTAAGCTTTATCTGACATACTTTGGACATGTTGCAAGGAGGGACCAGTCCTTGAAGAGGGACGTCATGCTTGGGAGGATGGAGGGACAGTGCAGAAGAGGAAGACCCTCAATGAGGTGGATTGATTCAGTGACTGGGGTAATGGAGATAGGTGTCTCAGAGACAGTGAGATTGGCACGGGATAGAGCAGGGTTTAGGGCTGTTGTACATAGGGTTACTATAAGTCGCAGGCGACTCGATGGCACATAACAACAACAACAACAACAACAAGGTAAGCAATGAGTCAGTTGCAACTAAAGGACAATGAGAGAGTTTTTTTAATTCTAATATTTTTCAGAAACCAATTATAACCAAACCCGCTGCTTTCAGTTATATTCTAATTCAAAGAGACTCTCCAGTGGGTTTCTTAAAGCTATAAATGTTAACAGGAGGACACCACTTCATCTTTTACCCTCACAGCAGCTGATGGATTCAAACTCCCAGATTTATGATTAGCACAGGAGAAGAATCAGAATCTAGCATATCTGTATTGCTTGGAAGCTGATAACAACATCTTGAATTTCAAAGTCTATCTATATATTTTTTTTGTTAAATATATGATATCCAGTGTTTTGCTGCTTGGCATGTCAGGAGACAAAATCATATTAGCCAGATCAAAGGGAAAACAAAGGAAATTAATAATGTATTGTCTTTGTTATGTTAATAAGGCAGGATTAGTGTAGAGTGTGACTTTTTTTTTGTTTGCAATATATTACCATATAAATCAATGCAAAAATTTAGTAAGAAAAGGACCGCAAAAAAATAAAATGTCTCCCCTTACCCATCCTCACTCCTCTGTTCCCACCCCTTCCCCTGTTGGGGGAAGTACACCTTGTACTAGTTATCCTTCTATTTTTACAATAACGGTCTTATAAAGTATTTGTCCTTAATGAGATTTGTCCTTAATCAGTTAGTTCACTGGGCATAATGTTCTCCAGTCTCTCCAGTTATGTAGTATTTTTCATAATCCTTGTTCCTGAGAGCTGCATAGTTTTCCATTGCGTGAATGTTCCTCAAGGGACAAATGCCAATCCTGGCCTGTAGAAAAGGACACAAAATCTTTGGCGATAAGGGAAATACAAATCAAAACCACAGTGAGACACCATCTCATCCCAGTAGCAGTGACTAAGTTTAGCAGGGCAGCAAGTAATAAATGTTGGAAAGAATGTGGAGAGCTGGGAACTCTCATACACTGCTGGTGGGATTATAAAATGGTACACCCTCTCTAGAAGGCAGTTTGGTGTTTCCTCAAAAAGTGGAACATAGAAACTCCATAAGACCCAACTATTCCACTGCTAGAAATATATCCTGAGAAAACTGGACTTGAGATACAAACAGAGATTTGTACACCAATGTTCATAGCAGTGTTATTCACCATTGCAAGAACATGGAAACAGCCCAAATGTTCAACTACAACTGAATGGACTGAGAAATTGTGGTACATTCACACAATGTAGGGTGTGCTTTGAGTAGTTGTTGGTAAGTGCCATCAAGTCACTTGTGACTTATAGCAACTCTATGTGCAACAGCTCTGAGCCTTGCTCTTTCCTGAGCCAACCTCATCATCTCTGACACACTCACCACCATTACTCCAGTAACTGAGTCAATCCATCTCACTCAGGGTCTTCCTTTCTTGCACTGTTCCTCCACCTTCCCAAGTATGATGTCCCTCTCCAAGGACTAGTCCCTCCTTGCAGGTCCCCAGCATGCCCAAAGTATGTCAGACTTTCAGTGAGCAGTCTTGTTTTACCTTCTCTAGGATGAGCCTGTTTTCTCTCTTTGCAGTCCACGGAATATTCAATACTCTTCTTCAGTACCATAATTAAAAGTCATCAATTCTCCTTCTATCATCCCTAGTAAGTCTTTTAAAAAATAGGAAAAAAGCAAATTAGTAAAAACAAAACAAAACA
>NW_006399884.1:7461409-7480006 GCF_000299155.1 Elephantulus edwardii | reverse complement strand
AAGGAGGAGAAGGTCAGAGAAAGAGAAGAAGACGCTCAAAGAGATGGATTAACACTTTAATTGTGGTAATGGGCCCATGTATGGTGGAGGTGATGAGGATAGCACAGGATAGGACGGGATTCAGATCTGTTGTTCAAAGGGTCACTATGAATCATACTTGACTTAACAGTATCTAACAACAACAACAACAACAACAACAAGCTAACATGGGGGAAAGGAGACACAAAATAACATAAAGATTACCCAGAAACAAACACTCAGAAGAGATATGGAGGCTCCCCCAGAGTTGACAGAGAGAGAGAAAACCTTCCCTTCTTCTAGAGCCAGCAGCCTGAATTCTGATTTCTAGCCTCCTAAACTGGAAGAGAATAAAGTTTTTGTTAAACCCATCTATTTGTAGTATCTCTGTTATAGAAGTACTACACAACTAAGAAGATTGAACTGTCTTCAAAGAAAATATCTATTGGTTGACTCCTACACATTCCAGGAAGGAAGAACTACTCTTATTTACTAGGGCTGTAGTCCCTGAGGAGTTGTGCTGCTAACACCACAATGGAGCATCTCTGGTGCTAACATTAGGTCGGGGCACATTTCTTGTAGAGTCGTTCAGTTATACAGGTTACCACCAGTTGGCAGAATGCACTGTTAGTGGGATAGTAAGATTCCCACTAAATCCCAGGGCAGAAACTGTAGATAAGCCTTTACTGTGTGGCCCACAGTATACAAAAGAGTTCAGTAGCCTGGTATTAGCTCACAATGAAAAGAATTATTCAAAATAATTTGAAATAAAAACACTAGATCTTTTGTTCATGGGTCACCATGAGACCTACTCGATGACACTGAACAACAGGTAGACCTATTATTTGAAAAAGCGCTTTGCTAGCATACCCAGTTTCAGGACTTATTTTTACTAATGTGAAGAAATCTCAGCTGATCCATTATTTATAATGTGCATGCCAGTTGGAGGGTAGCAGTGAATGTCATGTTACAGCACTGGCATATGGTGGGAATCATGAAGTCTCATATCACTAGTCAACATTTGTTCAGTTAAAACAAGTGAGTTTAGTTTGGGATTACAGTAAATCTCGCATCCGTTTGTAGTGATGATGCTGCTTTGGCAAATGAATGCTTATGAAGATTCCCAGGAGCTGTCCCATTGAGCTGTGATAATGGAGGTAAAAACTGAAAGACTTAAAGTGACCCTGGAGGGCAGAGGAGAATGACTCTTTCAGCCTTCTAAAGCTGTAAACCTTTGTGGAAACTGACTGTTCAGTTGTGTGTTGTTGTTTTTAATGTGGAGCAGCTGGTGGATTCAAATCACTGACCTTTTGGTTAATAGCCAATGCATAGTCCACTGCACCACCAAGCAATCCTTACTATCAGTGGATGTACATGCTCATGTGTGACTCTGGTGGTCCAGTCCATATGGAGCTTTGCTACTAATTCAGCGATCATTCCTCCCTGGCAATTCAAATTGATTTCTTGAGTGATGTTTTGTAATTTTCTCTTTATAATATTTTTTCATATCCCTAGTGCCTAGAAACCCCCTATGAGCCTGGAGAAAGGATGAAAGTTATACAAGTGTTCAGGTCTTTCGTTCAGAGGGTCGCAATGAGTTGCCTACGACTCGATGGCACTTAACAACAACAACAATAGCAATGAGAGAGCTCTGTCGGCCTAGTGGACAGAAAGTGATGCTACCAAGTCAAAGGTGGGTGATTTTAATCTGTGGCACTCAGGCCTGGTTTTAATTGTTTTTGGTCAAACATTCTTCTAGGTCTTATAGCTCTGGTCTGTCCACTTGCTGTACAGAGGTCTATCATTCATAGGGTCACTATGAGTCACCTACGACTTGACGGCACTTAACAACAACAACAACAACAACAACAACAAGATCCCTAGTTCGATTTTCCCTAGATAATTTAGCATTTTTTTCCAGGGCTATTGGAAATGGCATTATTTTCCTTATTTTCTTTTCAAATTTCTTTTTGTTGATAAAAAGGCTTTGGTATTACCAATACTGGCTTAATTAAATTAATTCCCACATATTCCTTCTTCTTTGTTCTGGACTAGTTTAATTGATGCCAACTTATTTCTGAGCATTTGGTAAATTTTTAAAAATTTTTATTTTATATTGGTTTGCTTACAAAATTCACATATATTGTGTTTCATTCTCATACATTGTCTTTCACACATTGCTTCAATCACATGATGTTTCGTACAGTCATTCCCATACATTGTGTTTTATAAAGTTAATTATCTGTTGATCTATGCCCACTATTACCTCGTTTATTCAGGCCTCCACTGGATCTTTCCTAATTCTTTTACTCCTTCCCTCCAACCACCAAACTCTCTGACCCAGTGATGTCCCCCTCCCTAATCTTAGCCCCCCCTTTTCTTCCTCTTCCTACTTCGGACTTATAGAAACATCTTACTAGTTATCATTCTATTTTTATAATACATAGGCAGTATTTGTCTTTACGAGATGGAGATAGTTCACTCAGCATAATGCTCTCCAGCCTTGTCCATGTTATGTAGTATTTTTTGAAATCATTGCTGCTGAGTGCTGTATAGTATTCCGTCATGTGACTGTATGTTTGGTAAAATTTTTTAATAAAGATATCTGAACTTTAGATTTTTTTCCTAGTTGTTGTGAGTTTTGTTATTAAGTGACATCTTCAATGTCTCTTTTTTGTTATGGGTCTGCTAAAATTTTCTACCTGAATTTGTGATATATAGTTGAGTGTGTTTCTAGAAATGTGTCAGTTTCTTCTAGCTTTTCAAATTTTCTGTAGTACAGTTTTTTATAATATTCTGTTGTTATTTCTATTGTAATGTCACTCATCTAATTTCTTATTGTGGGGTTTTTATTTGGCATCTTTTAGTTAGTTTTCCCTCATAACTTGGCCATTTGTTTATTGATTTTACTGATCCTCTCGGGACAAACTTTTCGTCTTACTAATTTTTTTTATACTTTTTCCAGCTTCATTTATTTACTCTCTGATCTTTATTCTTTCTTTTGAGTGTAGGCTCTCTTTGCTTTTCTTTTTCTATTTGTTCAAGTTGTAGTGTTTTCTTACTGATTTTGGCCCTAACTTCTTTTCCTTGACTTTTCATAGCATTTATTGCTAATAAAAATCCTCTTAGTACAGCTTTTGTCCAAAATTGGTCCTCTCAATGGTGCCTCACATGGTGCATTAGACTTTCTTCATTCTTTTTTTTTTTAATTCTCTTTGAACAGACTAGTATCAAGAGATATATCCTCTATTTCACTGATTCTAACTTATAATGGTGCAATCTTCCTTTTGGGTCCTTAGGAAGGTTGAATAATCCATTACTGATGTTTTATTGTTAGTCTTCTGGATATCTAGTTGCTGTTTTTGTGTGGTTTCTAATAGCTTATTTTGTTCTAATTTTGTTTCATGAATTCTTCTAGATATTTCCCCCCTCTGTTTTTCTTAGATTTGTCTGTATATTCCATGATCTTTTTGAGGATGCTATCTTTTAAGGAAAAAATTCCTTATCTCCGTTCTATTACCATTTCTTCTCAGGGATCATTTCTGTCCCTTTATTTTGGTCACATTCTTGTGCCTCCACAATGTCCCTGTCCTGTTTGGGGTTCTGTAACTTTGCCTTTCTGTTGTCTTCACCCGGGAGTGCTTCTCGCCCTGTCTCCAGGTGGCCATGCTGCACCAGGCTGGCTGTCAGGATATCTCTGCTCTGTATCCCTCCTTGGTTTCTGTTTTCGTCCAGTTTATCATTTCAGCTGGTATTTGATTTGCTTATTTTGTCAGAATTCCAGTATTATCATCTGTATTAGTTTCACTTCGTTATTGTGGTTTGATTGCAGAGGAAAGGTGTGAGATGTCTGACCGAGTTGCTAACTTAAGAAACACTCCCATCACTTCTCAGTCTCACATTCTAATAGGCAGTGTTTGAGTTTTCCTTTTGCAATAGGTTTCCACCTTACACAAGCTCCAGCTTTTATAGGTTTTACTGTCTGCAATGACAAAAACGTACCTATTGGTTTCCCCCCTCAGCCTCAATCCGGGGATGCTGTTTATTATTCAGGTTGGAGAAGCTGCATCAATCTCTTAAAATTCACAAAGCAAGACATATCTTGAGGGTGAATGGTTCCCTGGAGATGTTACAGCCAAGCTTTGGACATCCTCCTTTTCGTTTAGAATTGTGGTGTCAGTGTTTAGGGCAGAGAGTAAGAGACAAACCACCTCATTTAGAAAGATTCATTAAAGAAAGAGAAAATTATACGCTGACTTGAAACACTACCCATCTTCCCACTCCCCAAGTGAAAAAAGTAATTGATGATGAAGTCTGATCACCACCAATCTACTTACAGGTAATTAGCATTTGCCGAGGGTGTTTCTTTGAACCTATTTATTTTAATTTCTTTTTAATTCTTTGTGATGACGCTTCTGACAGGCTCATTGCTCACCTGCATAAGGCTTTTCCCAGGAGGGGTAGTTCTTCACGTGCTCCTCAGTCTGTGTTGCAGGCATCAGGGAACAAAACAAAACACAGAAAGGAGATGATGCTGAGGGCATCCCATTTACAGAAGTGGAGTTGGAGGCATTTAAGTGATCATGTGCCTTGCAGAGATGACTCAATTAAGACATGCACTGCTTCCCCCAGGTAATTAAGCTCATTTCCATCGTGACATTCTCTCTCTGGGCTTGCAGGTACATGTTCTGACTTTCTAATTAGAAAAAATTCATCATAGGTGTTTGGTGGGCTGCCTAGTTGTTGGCATGGCTGCCAGGCTCAGGTAGAAGTTTCTAGGAAGCTGAGGTGTGTATTAGGCTTGGCACACCTTCTTTGGAGACTCCTGCATTGCCCCTCTATTTGTGGACCAGTTGCAAACACTTATTCAACATTGGTGGGCACTTACACCTCTGGAAGTTGATTGTCATATCTTTTTCTTAAGGTGAGAGCAAACAGCTGACCTTCCTGTTAGCAGCTGTGTGCCTAACCCCTGCATCACCAGGTCCCATTCTGAATACCGACAGTAAAAACAACAGCAAAACAACCTCCCACTGCCATTGTTTCAGTTCTGACTCCAGGTGATGCTCGACTAGATTTCCCAGGTTGTAAATCTTTACTGAAAGAGATTTTCCATCTTTCCCCCCAGAGAAGCTGCTGGCTTTGAACCAGTGATCTTTCATTTGACAATGGGCATGTGATGCATTATGCTACAGGACCCTCCACGCCTCAGAAATAGTTTCTTCCACTCCAGCTGGCTAAGCAAGAAGACTTTCTACATGAATAGAGCATGATTGTAATTATTTTCATGCTGAGTCGTAAGTCTTGATTTCTGCCCCATGCACATTTGTAGATCAGGTTTATGACTCAAAAGGAAACACACACAGCAGTGAGGATCTAGATAGAGCGCCACTTTGTCTTTGGTGAAGTCTTCAGATGTGGCACTTCCAGGAGTATGCTATGCTTCATTTTTTCATGTTGGGCAAAAGGCACATAGTATTTCTATTTGCTGTTGAGAGCATTTGTGTTTGCATTATTGGAGTCTTTGGTGTCTGCCAGACCACTCCACATAACTTTATGTCACTGTTGGAAATTACTAAAGAAGTCCTGGTGGTATTGTGTTTAAATTACTTGGCTGCTTACTTAATACCGAAGGAATGTCTATCAGTGTTGCATCAACTATGCAAAGGCATTTGACTATGTGAATCATAACAAATGGTGGTTAACCTTGAGGAGAATGGGAATCCCAGAACACTTAATTGTGCTTATGAGAAACCTGTACTTGGAGGCAGTTATCAGGACAGGCCAAGGAAACACTGAATAGTTCAAAATAAGGAAAGGAGTACAGAGATGCATCCTATCTCCATACCTTTTTGATCTGTAAGCACCACATATCATTTGGGAGGCTGGGCTCTTTGAGGAGGAATGTGGCATCAGGATTGGAGAAAGACTAATCAACAACCTGCTTTATGCAGATGGCACAACCTTGCTTGCTGAAACAAGGGAGTACCTAACATGCTTGCTACAAAAGGTCAAGGACTGCAACCTTAAAAATATAGATTGAAACTGAAGATCAAGAAAGCACAGAGTCACACCACTGGGCTGATTGGCAGCATCATGATAGATGGTGGAGAGATTGAGATTGTTAACAGTTTCAGTTTGCTTGGCTCCACAATCAAGATTCTTGGTATCAGCAGCCAGGAAATAAAAAGATTAGTTGCATTGGGAAAATGTGCTCTCAGGGATCTCTCCAGAGTACAGAAGAGCAATTATGTCAGTCTGGAGACTAAAGTGCACCTGATCCAGGCCATGGTCTTTGCAGTTACTTGCTATGCATCAGAAAACTGGACAATGACTAGAGATGATAGAAGGAGAATTGATGCCTTTGAGCTGTGGTGCCAGAGGAGAGTGTTGAATATATCATGGACTGCTAGGAGAACAAACAGGTTTGTCCTGGAGAGGGTGAAGCCAGGCTACTTCTTGGAAGCAAGGATTTTGAAGTTTTGTCTGACATACTTTGGGCATGTTGCAAGGAGGGACTAGTCCTTAGAGAGGTACATCATGTTTGGGAGGGTGAAGGGACAGCATAAAAGAGGAAGACTCTCAATGAGATGAATTGCTTCACTGAATAAAATAATGGCGGTAGATGTATCAGAGATGATAGGGTTGGCACAGGATAGAGCAGGGTTCAGAGCTGTTGTACATGTGGCCACTATGAGTCGCAAGTGACTCGATGACACTTAACAACTACTCACTTAAAGGTCATTTGCATGATCCAATCTTGGGGAGAAAAATAAGGCACTTTGCTCCCATAAAGACTGTTGCTGATACATGCTGTTGAGCTTCCTCAGCTCATAGTGACCCTATAAATGACAGATGGAAATCACGCTCATTGCTCCACCCTCACCAGCTCTGCTGTTCTTGAGCTCACTGTTGCAGCCAGTGTCCTTCTGCCTTGTTGAGGGTCTTCCTCTTTTTCATCGACCCTCTTCTTTACCACAGATGATATCCCTTTCCAGGATCTGGCACTTAATTGATAATATGGCCTAATATATGACACAAAGTCTTCTGACTTGATGGTGTTTGAGTTGTTTTTAAAAGATAAAAATCAGTTTAAGATAGAGCAAGGATAAAGAGAGTAAAGATCATGGGAATCCACCAGTCTCTATCAAACCCATTAGCCTGATCCTTTTTATGATTTTATTCCACTCTGTTTGTCTCATTTCAATCAGGACCCTCAATTATGACCCCTTTCACAGTGATCACTAGTGTTAGCTGGGCACCATCTCGTTCTTCTGATCTCAGAACCATGGGGGCTGGATTTATCTGGTCTGTAGTCCTTTGGACTATTTGTTTCCATGTGTCTTACTTCCTTCCCTCTTTTTAGCTCCTTTCAGGTTTAGATGAATCCTTGTATATTAAATGGATACCCCAGTCTTCTCAGTGTTCCATGATGGGAGAGTGTCTATTAAAAAGTATAGATCCTCTTCCTAATTCTAAAATGTCAAGCCTATTGGGACAAAGAGGCTTCCTAAGTTAGATTCTCATTAAGGCCGGATTTCCCCGCCTATGAGACTATAAGGGACCTGTGGTGGCCTAGAGATAAGAAGCTGTGCTATAATCCCAAAGGCATGTGGTTCAAATCTACCAGAAGTTCTGTGGAAGAAGGATGGGCAGTCTCATCCTGAATGATTAACTGCCTCTTAAAACCTGCTGGAGGGTCAGCTATGGGTCGGTTCTGACTCAATGACATACAACAACAATGTAGAAATATAGGTGGGAAAGTTTCTTAAGAATTTACAGCATTTAATTCTGTCTATTCTAGTCTGTTTGTCCCAAGGAGCAGCTGGTAGATTCAAATCACCTATATTTGGGTTGACAGCACTGGATAACTGAGACACACAGCTGTTATACCAATATTAACACACACTCTCTCTCTCTCTCTCTCTCTCTCTCTCATACACACACACACACACACACACACACACACACACACACACACGGCTTAGCGGTAAGGAGTTGCACCCGTTGTTATAGCAGTGCAACAGAACTGAGACAGCCTTCATATTTTTAGAATTTGCTTTTCAATCTGTTTGCTTGTAAATCTTAGCAGTCTTTCAGTATCTTCTTAGTCTTCATTCTAGCTGTATATGGAGCTCAGCTGGATCTGGCCAAGAGGAAAAGTTCGAGGAGACTGGACTTCTTTACTGATGTGAGATCAGATCATCATAAGAATATAAACAAAAGGTTAAGTCCAGGTGTGCAGAGACTGAGGCCCAGGTGACAGCTGTCTTGGAAACCTGGTGGGACTGGTGGTGCCCTCACCCTTTTGACACTATGCTGAGGTCAGTGTACATCCACGGGAGCCCAGGATGAGCACCGTGGCCATATGTCTTCCAGTTTCCACCACTTCCAACCTTGGGAGCCCAGTTTCTTTATTTTAGGCACTTAAAAGGAACGGAGGAAAGGGAACATGTCTTTAAGATTCTTTAGAATTCCTGAAGAAGCTGAGGAGATTTCTGCCTGCTGGCTGTTTTTCCTCCTTTAATCAATGGTACATGCATAGCCTTCTGCTGGGAAAGATAAACCAGCATCAAATTTGTCTTGTCAGGCAGGATTTGTTGCATGAGTAAGGCGAGTCCCATCAAGGGCTGAATTGCGAAGGAGTGAATTTCCTTCCTGTTCCGTCCTTAGCTCCTTTTCCTCATGCTGTCAGGACGTTGAGCTGAGAGGGTCTTGTGGACCTCTGGGTAATAGCACGGTTTGGGAGAAGCTGGGTGATGTTAGACCAGTTTCGTGTTTTATCTAGAACTGGCTTGCTGTATTGATTATGCAGGAATAAGAAGCTGGTGGCCATCTCTGACTTTGTAGAAATTGGTAGGTGGGAAGGTTTCTTAAGCATTTACAGCATTTAATTATGACTATACTCAGCTAATTGATAAAACCAAATAATTGCTCTTGTGTCAATTCTGACTCACAGGGACCCTGCAGGACAGCATAAAACTGCCCCATAGGATCTCCAAGGCGGCCGTCTTTATAGCAGCTGACGGACGTATGTTTTTATGAGGAGCATGGGGTGGGTTCTAACTGTTAAGCCTTTGGTGTTATCAGAGCTCCTGTAATTCATGGCTGGATTCCTCCATTTTCTATTTCAAGTAAGTTCATTTCATGAATGAGCTTGATAGTAATACCTACGTGTGAACACAAAATCAATCTCATTTTTAAAACTAGCCTCTGATCATCCTCCGTGCACAAATAAATACTCATAAGCTACTTTGTTTAAACACTTAATAAGATGCTCTTCCAGACATCTTGACCAGGTGGATTAACACGGTGACTGCTGCAGTGGGTTTAGGTGTGTCAGAGATGGGGAGGACAGCACAGGACAGGACAGGGTTCACAGCCATGGTTCATAGGGTTGCAGTGAGTTGTACTCAACTTGATGGCACATACCACTACCACCAAAGTGCTCTAGTAGTGCAGCAGTTAAGTGCTTGGCCACTAACCAGAAGGCTGTCAGTTTGCACCCCATTATAATGCCTCTGCAGGAGTAAAGACCAGGAGATTCACTTCCATGGAGAGTCAACCAGAACCTGTTGTCATCAAGTCAGTTCTGAAGGGATGGAATAGAACTGCCCCAGAGGGTTTCCAAGGCTGTGTCTTTATGGAACTACAGTGCCATACCTTTCTACAAGTAAAGCAACAGGTGGGCTTGAACTGCTGGCCTGTCTGTTAGTAGCCAAGCACTTTAACCATGGTACCACCAGATTTCTACAGGGACTCACACTGGACTTTTGTATTAATAGTAATCAAGCCATTTGCTGTCAAGTTGACCATAAGTCATGATGAGCGCATGTGTGTTTGAGTAGAGCTGAGCTCCACAGGATTTGCAGTGGAAATTCCTTCCCCCCCCCCTTTGGAAGCTGATCTCCAGACTTTTTTTTTTTTGCTTTGGAAGCTGATCTCCAGGCCTTTCTTCCAAGGCACCTCTGAGTGAACTTGAACCATAGCAAGTTTTGGTTAGCTGCCGAGTGCATGAAATCATTTGCATCATACTCCATTCACAACAATGGCGATTTTCTTTTCTCCTGTTACTGCTGTTATGAAATTTGTAGTTACAAATGTGCCAATTAAACATTTAAAACCAGCTGGGCATTGCTGGTCATCACCAGAGCCTCAAATTCTTTGGACCGGTAATGGAATGATATATCCCAGTGTTCAGCCTGAGGTCACAATAGAGGACCAGTGCCATTGGTTTGACCCTGACACATAGTGTCCCAAAGTGTTTCAGGGTAGAGCTGAGCTCCACGGGCTTTCAGTGGCCGATGCTCCAGAAGTAGAGATGGCCTGACCATTCTTCCAAGGTGCCTCTGTAGGTTGAACCTACAACCTTTTGCTAAGTATCAAAGGGCATTCATTAGCTCTTTTCACCTCGCAGGGCCTGTGATACCACATGGCCCTATCTGGATCAGCAGTGCCTTGCTTAGCTTGTCTGTAATGACTAAGATTGACCTTGGGAGCCCAATGGACCGTTCTACACTGTGTGATAGTGTCACTGTGAGTTGGAAGGGGCTCCACAACACTGGGTTTGGTTTTCTGGTTGCTTAGCTTGCTTTTCTAGGAAGCTGTGGAAGCTCTGGTGGCCTGGCGGTAACAAGTTGTGCTGCCAACCTAAAGGCAGATGGTTCAAATCCATCCACTCCGTAGGAGAAAGATGGGGAGACTTTGTGTAATTTATAATCTCTGATAACCCACTGAAGGGTCAGCTACGAGTTGATTTCAGCTCAACAGTAGTATGTTTTTTTAACTTGCTATCTTCAAGTACATCCTATATCCTACCTTCCTGCTTCCTTCCTGAGAGCGCGAATTCTCATCAACTTCCCATTATTGTGCTTCGCATACTGTGGACATTGGAGACAAGCTACTGAAGACCCACACCCCTCATCTATGTGTCTCTAAGAGGCATGGACTTAAAAATAGTGTGCATTCAGGGTGGTTAATTTTGTTGTGCTTTGCTGTTAAGAGAAGGTGATATTAAGACCAAATGAGTAATAAAAAACCAATTAAGATCATTTAGGGAAATTAAAGTGCTGACAAGTTCCTAATGGTTTTTCTGGTTATTAAATGAGATTGACATGGATTAGCATCGGATGGTGGGCAGAAAGTCGCTGAGTTTACTGAAGTCGCTTTCTGTTAAAGTGACAGCTGTGTGGAAGAGCTGGCACTGGGCATTCAGACATGGGCTCTGTGAGTGTGAAGGAGAAAGCTAATCAAATAAGACAACTTATTTTCATTAAGTAAATTCTCCTTCACATTATAATCACATAAACTTAGCCATGGAAGGTATCAAATCAAGCCATCAGCTCATCTTCCTGTCTAACTCTCATTTGTTCCTGTTATTTTGAAAATATAAACTTTGTTTTAGACTGAATTTTTGTATCAAATTTACATTCCAAATCTGTTTTTTATTCGTATTGGTAACAGTATTACTGCTGTGATTTGAGTGAGGGATTACAAAGGAAAAAAAGGAAGGTCTGGTGGCTTAGTGAGTAAGTAGCTGTACTGCCAACCCAGCGGCAGGCAGTCCAAATCCACCAGCTGCCCCCTGGGAGGAGGTCATTCTCCTGCAGTGCAGTTTACAGTTTCTGAAAAGTTGCTGGAGAGACAGCTATGAATTGGTTCTGACTCAACAGCATTGAATATTGTGTTATTTTGTTACAAAGAGAACTTTCCACTCTTTAATGGAAAGAGTTTGAAATGTCAGTGTTTAAAATGTCTGTCTAATCAGTTCTCTTAATGAAAATACAAGCAGTAACTTGTATTTTGTCATTAAACAGAGCTGTGTGTCAAGGACTCTGTTGTAACTTGCTTAAGCTGAATGCCTCTTTTTTTTTTTAAAGTCTTTACTATTGCTGCTTTTCATATCAATATTTTTATAAATCTGTTATTCATTTGACTTTATAGGTTAGAGACCTTATATAAGCTTAATAGTAACATCAAGTTTTCACTATTTGGATGGATTGATACAGAAATTATCCCTTTGGACTCGAGCATGTCAGATCTTGAGGACAGCACAGGATGGGGCAAGGTTTAGATCTGTTGTTCATAGAGTCATTCTTGGTCATAGTCAACATACCTAATGACGATAATAACATTACAGATTCCACGCTGTAGGGTTGTATGTATAGCACTGGTGGGGCACAGTGCATTAATATTGTGCTGCTAGCCAAAAGGTTAGCAGTTCAAGTCCAGCAATATAGGCAGTCTCTTTGTTTAAAAATTTACAACTCAGCAACCCGTTTGAGGCTTGCTGTGAGTCAGAATCAGCTTGTAAAACTTTGAGAATGTATGTGGCTCATTTCTCTAGAGATCAGATGTATCACTGAACAAAATAGGGATGTTCCCAAGTCTTAGTCACCATAACTCGAATACACCCACAGTCAAGAACTGTCTGTGTACTGAGAAATCATTCAGGCCCGTTTGCTAGGAAAGTGCAGTCAGAGGCAGTAGACTTATATCCGCAATGTTGTTTCGTTGCTGAAATAACAATAGTGTACTTGTAGATTTTAATTTCCAGCGACCATGAAAGCTTTTTCAGTTTTGTGCTGTTGGTTAGTTATGTCTTTATCTTTGCAGTGTGGGTGTAAATGGGAAGTTGATCTCTGTTGGCTCATCATTTCTGCCCCACTGAGGTGTCAGGTGCTGGAAAGTACTAGATAATCAAGAACTCTATAGTGGCAGGACAGAACCAGGTGTTATGGCATTATAGCCATGGGATTTTCTTCTACTTCAATGTATAGCATAATTATTTTTAAGGAGACAGAACCCTAATTGGTGTGCTCTGCAGTCACAGGTGACATTTGAGATGAAGTCCCACCATCGTCACTTCTAAGGAGCTCTCAGGCCATACTTCTCCCAAGACAGATTTATTTGTTCTTCTGGAAGTCCATGTTCAGCGTTTTTCACCACCATCACAGTTGGAAGGCATCACTTTTTCAGTCTTCCTTCTTCAAGTATGGCTTTAAGAGGAAAGCACCGGACAGGTGTGGAGGTGGAAACTTGGGCATGAGGTTTGCTTTGGCTGAGAGGTACCAGAGGGTGATGCAGGTGGATGAAGGACATGCGTGTGTTGGGCTTGTACTCACGTGGTTTGTCCTGGGACAGAGCCCCTTATTAAAGCCTGGATCTGGAGTGAGAGAGGTGGGACCCACCCTTCCCAGACCTCAAGCTCAGCTTAGCGCCACCCACATCACATGAGCCTCAGCCATTGTGCAGACTGCTGGGCGAGGAGGTGGTTATTGGCATAGGGCAGTGAGGTTTGGGGGTTTCGTGACGGTGCAGTGGTGGATCAGCTCCCCTTCCTCGGAGGAGTCCTGGGTTGAATTCCTAGTCAGGACATCTTGTGCACAGTGCCCACCCCTCCCTCAGTGGAGGCTTATGTGATGCTGAACAGATTTCAGCAGATCTTCTGAACGAAGACTAGGAACAAAAGCCTGGTGATCTGCTTTTATCAGAAAGAGAGGTCTGTCTGTTTCAACAAAGATCGTAGCCTTGGAAGCCCAATGGGGCAGTTATGCTCTGTCATATAGGGCCACGGGAGTGAAGCAACTGCATGGTAATGGAATTGGGGTTTATTATTTATTAAAACATTTTATAGAAAAATAATGTGATGGTGATGGAATGCTTGGCTACAGAGCATCTGAAATGTCCTGAGTGTGACCGAGGAGCTGAAGTTTTCAGTTTATGACATTTAAGCTTAAATGGCCACATGGGACTGTTGGCTTTGGTGCTGGCCAGCACAGCGCCTCATGTGACTTTGAGTTTGTTCCAGTAAAAGTGAGAGTTGTGGAATAGAGTGAAGGGCTGGCCCGGCTGGGAGTTTGATTTTACAGCTCTCTTACAGCCACAGACCCACACTCCTGGACTAAATGCAGAGTTCATTTAAAAACCCTGTTCCTTTTATTTCAAAGACAGCAAAATTATCTCAGACGTCCTTGAGATTCTTACATCAAAAAGCTTTACCTAAAAAAGGACCTCTTATGGTGCAGGGATAGAGTGCTGAGCTGCTAAATGAAGGTCAACAGTTTGAACCCACCAAGTGCTCTTGGGGAGAAAGATATGGCCATCTCTTTTCCTAGAGATTGCCAGCTAGGAAGCCCTCTAGGGAGATTCTTCTTTGTCCTGTAGAGTCAGTATGGTCACAATCAGCTTGATGGCAGTGGATTTTGTTGTTTAGTTTGTGACTATACTGACAGGATCTTGGCTTGTGTAGGATATAGGGCTGCAAATCCAAGGGTCAGTAGTTCGAATCCGCCAGCTGTTCCTCATGAGAAGGAAGGGCAGTCTCTTTCCATAAAGATTCACAGACAGCCTCAGAGACCTGATGCAGGGCTTCCAGGAGTTGGTATTCGCTAGCTGGCAGTGGATTTAGATTGTGTGCTGACAGCAGTAATTATCGTTGTTTCCCCCTTATGATTGTTGCTCTACACCTTCAAGTCAGAACCACCCCTTAGCTGACTCTCCAGCATGTTTTCAGAGGCAATTAATCTCATGAGAGGAGACTGTCCATCTTTCTTCCATGGAGCCGCTGATGGAAGCTTGAGTTTGCAGCACAACTTTTTACCCCTAAGGCCCCTGCTTAGTATTGTTCCTGGGAACTGGCCTCTGAGGGCTTGTCGCTGTCACACCCTCAGTGTTTGCGCAGCTGAGCCGCGATGATGGCTTATAGTTGTGTCTGCATTCCTTCTGGGCAGCGCTTCAAGACTAGACTCAGGTCTTGGGGCCAGATTGTTGCACAAGAAACCCAGAGAGCTTCTGTGGTTTCAGATTACTTCTCAGGAATCAAGATGTGACTGTCTGCTTCTGAAAACATCATAGCCTTGGCAATCCCATGGGGCCTTTTACTCTGTCCTACAGGTACTAGTGCCTTCCTCTACCAGGGTACAATTTATCGTCCCTGTGACGTTCACGTGACTACATGTCAGCAGGCAGGTAGAGAACCCTGGTGGCGCAGTGAGTAGGCGTTCAGCAACTAATGGAAAGGTCGTCAATTTGAACCCAGCTGGTGACTAACAGTCTGTTCCCATAAAGAGTGTGGACCTGAACCCCAGGGCTGAGAGCCAGCTCCAGCTCCTTGATGGCCTATAGGGCGGGGCAGGATGCCCCAGATGGCTTGTCACCTTTCAGGTGAGCAGAAGCCTCGTTTGTCTCCTGCAGAGAAGCTGGTGGGTTTAAACTGCTGATCTTTGGTTTAGTAATCAGTTGCTTAACAAGCAGACCACTAGGGCTCCTACAGTAAAGCCTGCAGCTTACAACCCTGGGAGACAGTTCTGCTTTGTCACATGGGATCACTGGGAGTTGAAGTCAACCTGGTTGCTCTTAACACCTACAGGCGAGAATGTATACACGTCCCAGCACTTTCACAGCCGCTTCCGGGGCCCCGGCTTCAACAGAGAACCCGCTATCCACCAGGCACTTCTGACTCACAGTGACTCTGGAGCAGAGTGGAGTGGCCCCATTACACTTCTGAGCCTGCAAACCTTCACAGAGCACACAGAAACACACTGCCTCACCTTTCTCCTGCAGGGCTGCTGCTGGTCCCAACTGCTGACCGTTGAGTTAGTAGCCAAGCACTTAACCACTGTGCTACCAGGGCTCCTGTTGTCAGATCTAGCTCCCCTGTAAGTCCTGGGGGAGTTGACTTGCTTTGTAACAATTCTGTGTTACAAAGGTTCTGTGAGTTCGCTTTTTTCAAATGCCTTTAAGCGGACATCCTTGCATTTTGGAGAGGTCCTTGACAGCACATGTTCCCAATGCAGCACACATCTTTTAATGGCCATAGTCCCCTCACTGACGCCTAGCAACAACAACAACAATAACAATCTTTTTGGGAGCGACCTCCCTGATCCGACATTCACGTTTTGGTTAATCACCGTGTGCTTAACTCTTGTGCCACCAAGGCCCCTTTTTTGGGCAGTTATGACTTTCAATTTAAGAACTTGAATGGCATCTGAGATAATTTTGCTTAGTTTAAACGAGGAATCCATGGAAGGGTCAGAATTTTCAAAAGAACCCTGCATTTTGCTTAGAATTGTAGGTTGGTTGTTATTTTTGTTGATTGCCTTCAAGTCAAGCATGACTCATAGTGACCCTATGAACAAAAGGCCTGTGAAGCCCCTAGTCCTATTAAAAAACTGCAAAATCAGAGTTTTTCACCTCCAATTTTATCTCTGTGCCTTATATTTCTAGGCTTTTCAGGAATTAACCAGAGTCGTCTGGTGTTACCTGATAACCATCTTTCTCTTTGTTGGACAAATCTATTTTTGCAGTTCCATGTTGCCGCTCTTGCAAGCTTTGTAATGCCCCATGTGTCAAATTTAGCTCACATTATTCTTCAGTTCACGCTTTTCTATTGGGCTGGGAGCCTGGGATGCCTGTGCTCAACTGCTATTCCTGGTGCCTTGTAGGATTTTATCTGAAAATTTAAACAATAGAGAGAATAGATTTTCATCTTAAAACATAAATTAAAAAGATGTTTGCATTTGATGTCCACGAGCTTAGTTCAGTTATTTGAAGGTAGTCATAGCAAGACAAGTAAATTAGACCTACAGATATTCACTGTAACAGAGGAGAATCGGAATTGACAATTAGAGTGTTAGTTCAATGCCTTGGCTCCCAAGCTTTCGATTTCCAGCTAAACCTTTCAGGAGAGATTCTCAGGATAAGAACGGGTCATGAGTCAAGCTTAGTAGAGATCCCTCATATCTCGGGAGTCCATAGTTGTAAGTCACAGCAAATGCTTTAGGCTGATTTTTTCTAATGTGGGAAGACTAGTGAAATATATATTCCCTGCTTCAGGGTTGACTAACAATAATGGGCCCGAGATTCCAACTCCATTGGGCCTCCAGTGTTATTATTGTTCTTTATGGGACAAAATTGACTGTCTTTCTCCCAAAGAACAACTGATGGATTCTAACCATTGTCCTTTAGGTTAGCAGCATGACATGTAACACACCACACTCCTACAGCTCCATATATGTGTGTGTAAGTGTATCTGAAGGAGCACTGGTGGTTTAGTGCATAACATATCGTCTACTAACCAAAAGATCAATAGTTTGAACCTACGAGCTGTACCATGAGAGAAAGATGGGCAGTCTCCTCACTGAAATTTACAGCCTTTGAAACCTGAAAACCTTATGAAGGGCTGCTGTGAGTCAGAATCAGTCCTACGGAATTATATTTTGTTTTCATTTGGGTTTATGCATGCACAAACACATAAAGAGAAGATTTTTATCTCAGAGAAGTAGCTCCCATGCTTGTAGAATTTGGCCAGGTTTGAAGGTCAGATGCCAGGCTAGAGGCTCACCCTAACTTAATAAGTAGCTGCAGAGGCTGATGAAGCCAAGCCTGGCTTATCAGACAGCAGGCTGCTGGCTTCCAAAGTGTGGAAGTCCAAGATCCATTGGCAATATGGGAGGCTTCTGGCTCAGATTCACAGAACTGGTGGTCACATGGTCATGAGTCAGATTTGGGATCCAGCTCAAGCAAAAAGCAAGAGAGCTTTGCTAGATTGTTGCTTTGTGCCATCAAATTGCCTGTGACTCATAGCGACCCTGTGTACAACAGCTCTGAAGCCTGCTCTGTCCTGAGCTGGTCTCACTTACTCAGATACACCTTTCTCTATTGCCCTAGTTACTGTACCAATCCATCTCATCTGGGGTCTTCCTCTCCTGCTCTGTTCCTCCACCCTTCTGAACATGATGTCCTTCTCCAAGGACCAGTCTCTCCTGGACACATGCCCAAAGTACGTGAGACAGAGATTCAAAATCCTAGCTTCCTCTTAAGAAGAAACTTAGTTTCACCCTCTCCACAGACCTATTTGTTTTCTTGGTGGTCCATGGAATGTTAAAGACTTTTCTTTAGCTCCACAATGCAAAGACATTGATTCTTCTCCTACCTCCTTAGCTGTTGTCCAGCTCTCTGATGCGTAGCAAGTAATTGCAAAGACCGTGGCCTGGATCAGGTGCACCTTAGTCTCTAGACTCACATCGTTGCTTTTCAGAACTCTGAAGAGGTCCCTGACAGGAGATTTTTCCAATGCACTTCGTCTTTTGACTTTTTGCTAGCTGTCCATGTCTATTTGATGGGGGCTACATTCTGGAGAACGCTCCCTTTCAACTGATTGTCTTCTCACAGCAGATTTCATGTTGAGATGATTGCATTCCATCAAGTCTCATCGAGAGAATGACTGCATTATAACCAACAAACCATTGACAGCCCAGTTGACACACAGCCTAAGACATCACAGGCAAGTCCTCAGTCTTAGCCTATGGCAGAGTCTCCTCTTGGAAGAATGCCAGAGTTTAAATGAATGCCTCTCCATGAGCTGAAGTCCAGTGTCCCTATGTGAATTTTCACATGAGAAGGGCTCAATGATGTAATGTTAAGCCAAGACTAGTCCATTACCATTGAATAAATTCTAACTCATAGTGATCCTACAGTGTTAAATCGGTAGTTGGAAAACATGGGCTTGGTGACAGGAATGAGGCTGGAGATAGAATGATTGAATTTTGTAAAATCAATGACTTATTCATTGCAAAT
>NW_006399884.1:7444547-7459299 GCF_000299155.1 Elephantulus edwardii | reverse complement strand
GGTGACTGGGGTAATTGGGATGGGTGTGTCAGAGGTGGTGCAGTTGGCGCAGGATAGAGCAGGGTTTAGGGCTGTTGTGCATAGGGTTGCTATGAGTCGAAAACGACTGGACGGCACATAACAACAACAACAACAACAACAACAACAATATTTATAGGGCTGGACAGTGACTAAGGATGACAGAAGGACAATTGAGGCCTTTGAGTTGTGGTGCTGACGAAGAGTATTGAACACACCACCGACTACCAAGAGAACCAACAGGTTTTTCCTGAAGAAGGTGAAACCAAGTTGCTCGTTGGAGGCAAAGATTTTGAATTTTTGTTGTAGGTCCTTAGGGCATGTTGCCAAGAGGGGCTGGTTCTTGGAGGAAGATATCATGCTTAGAAGGCTGGAGGGACAGCACAAGAGAGAAAGACCCTGGAGAAGATGGATTGACACAGTAATTGGGGTAATGTGGGGTAATGAGGATGTCAGAGACATTGAAATTGACTCTGGCCAAGACAGGATTCAGCGCTATGTACCTAGGGTTTGATATGTGTCGCAAATCGCGTGACAACATATAACAACAAACAAGCAGATTTCCGCATCTTGACTGTGTTATCTTTCCTCCTGGGAGCAGCTGGTCGATTTAAACCATTGAACTCTTAGTTCACTGTTAAGTGCTTAACCACTATGCCACAAGGACTATGCCACCTTTTCTCCCCTTCAAAATCAACGATTAGGAAATTGTTTATAATTTACCATGTGTCTAGGGCCATTTTAAGAAGATAATATTTTGTGTTATCTTTATCTTGTCATACATGAATGGAGCCAGCCTAGAGAGATTTAACAATATGTTACATTATTGCAGTATTCTAATTTCTAAATCCCTCTACTTGGAGATGAGTTAGTTTTTAATCCAGTGTTGTATGTTAGGATTGTTTACCACAGCCTTCTGGTTATCAATTCCTAGAGTTAGACATTTCTGAAATAACTTTGTAATGGCTTTTATAATTCCTAACAGTTTGTAAGTAACTAATGACTCATAAGTTTTCTTAGAGAGCATCATAGATAGAAGATTTTATCTGTTTCTAGCTTTATATTCTTACCCTGGTGCTGTCTAGTTGATTTTTGACTCAAGGTGACTTTTTATCTGGTTTCTGAGGTTATAAATCTTTCATCAAGGACACTGCCCACTTTCACCCTCAAAGTGGCCAATTAGTGCAGCACATGATGCACTCGCTTGCCTCCCCCCAAGCTCATTAACTTTATCAGTAAGTTGTAAAAGCAGAACAGTATTGAAATCAGCGTGTTAACCTATCAGATTTGAGAGTATCTAATAGCCAGAAGAACGAACAAACTTGTTTTGGAACAAATCCAGTCAGAATGTTCCTTAGGAACAAGGGAGGAGGGACTTAATCTCATGTACTTTGCTTTGGTTTGCTTGGATGCACAGTCAACACTCCTGGCACCAGCAGCCAGGAAATTAAAAGACGTGTTGTGATGGGAAAGCCTGTGGTAAGAGACTTCTCTAAAGTGCTGAAGTTCAAAGATGTCAGTCTGGAAACTAAGGTGCACCTGATACATACCATGGTTTTTGCAATCACTTGCTATGCATCGGAGAGCTGGACAATGACTAGGGATGATAGAAGGAGAGTTGATGACTTTGAGCTGTGGTGTTGGAGAAGAGTATTGAATATACCATGGACTGCTAGGAAAACAAACAGATTCAGCCTGGAGAGGGTTAAACCAGGCTGCTCCTTGGAGGCAAGGATGCTGGGGCTTCGTGTGACATACTTTGGACATGTTGCAAGGAGGGACCGACCGGTCCGTGGAGAGGGACGTCATGCTTGGGAGGGTGGAGGGACAGCACAGGAGAGGAAGACCCTTGATGAGATGGATTGATTCAGTGACTAGTGTAGTGGGGGTAGGTGTGTCGGTGATGGTGAGATTGGCACACGATAGGGGAGAGTTTAGGACTCTTGTACATAGGGTTGCTATGAGTCACAGGCGACTTGACAGCACATAACAACAACAACATCATCAGAAGGGATCAGTTCCTGGAGAAGGACATCATGTTTGTTAAAGCAGAGGATCATTGAATGAGAGAGGATGACCCTCACTGAGATGGACTGACAGACACAGAGGCTGACACAGTGGGCACAAGCATTGCAGGGATTATGAGGCTGGTGTGTGATCAGAGGTGTTCTATTACACACGGAGACACTGAGTCACAGCTGACTCGGTGTCACTTAAACAACAGCTACATATACACAGATACAATATTTTATATTAAAATATTACCATTATTAATTTGCAAAATGCTAAATTTTAAAAATGTGTCTCCTCACATCAGCGATAGTAATTGTTTTGTGTGGGAGTATAATAGAGCTTCAAACTAGGAATTTTTAGCTGGAGAAATAAATATAAGAAGAAATCTTTAAGAGTGTCTGTTTTTATTTTTTTATGTAAAAGGGAGTTTGCATGCTGAATTTCTGTAGCACATGTCTCAGGGCACTATTCCTTTTCTCTACCACTGATTGTTTCCATATTTAGGCCCAAGGAGAGTTCGGTTAGTCTTTGGAAATAGCAGCAAGGCAGTTGCCAAATGTTTACCAACATAATAATTATTATTGACTATTATATATAATAATATAATATTAGTATAGTATAGTAGAGTATAGTATAATATAATAAATATAATATAATATAATTAATATAATATAGAAATGATATATAATATATAAATGATATATAATATATATGTAGGTATATAATATATATGTACATATATATTGACTATTCATTTTATACTCCAAATAATGTCTTTCCTTTAGCAATTTGCTCAGGATCCCTTTTTCTCCCCCATATGTTTTCTAAATAAAATTTTAAATTGATTTGTTCTTTAGGAAGTGGTGGATTATGATGTGGATTAGGGAACTCTGGGGGCCTAGTGTTAAGAAGCTGTACTGTGATCCCAAAGGCACGAAGTTAAAATCCACCAGCTGCTCCATAGGAGAAGGATGGGAGTCTCCTCCCATGAGATTAACTGCCTCTGAAAACCTGCTGGAGGGTCAGCTGTGGGTTCGTTTTGACTCAACAGCACACAATAACATCAGCAGCAATCTAGAGCAAGAGTGTTAGTTTAAAGCCTAAAGTGCACCTGATCCAACCATGGCATTTTCAGTTGCTTCCTATGCATCTGAAGTTTGGACAACGAATGTGGAAGACCTGAGAAGAATTCATGCCTTGAACGGAGGTGTTGACAAAGAGTAGTGACTATACCCTTTGAACTGCCAAAGGAAAGACAAAAGCAGGTAGGCAGGCATAAAAGGTAAAGAGAGATACTAGATCACATGGAGATCACACAGGAGCACAAGTTCAAAGAGACCAGGACCTTCCTCTGGAGCCAACAAAGCCTTCCCTGGAGCCATAGCCCTGAATTTGGCTTTTAACTTCAGACGTATTGCTAGGAGAGGCTTTTCCTTGGAAAGGGATATTAGGCTTGAAGGGTGGAGGGTCGTCAAAAGAGAGGGAGACCCACCCAAAGAAATGGGTTGACACAATGACTGCAGAAGTGTGCTTGAGTGTGTCAAGATTGTAAAGATGGCACAGGATAAGACAGGGTTCTGATCTGTTGTTCACAGGGTTGCTATGAGTTGTATTTGACTCAATGACACCTGACAACAACAAGAAACTGAGAGAATAAGTATCTGTTAGAGCCACCCACTGGCAGTATCTCTGTCACAGCAGCACTACAGAACTGAAACACACTCACCTGAGTTAACTCACGGTAGCATTAGAAAACTGAGATATGCCCACTTGTGGCCTCTCTGTCATAGCAATACAAGAGAGCTGAAACACTCACCTGTGGTGTCTGTCACAGCAGCACTAGAGAACTGAGACACGCCCACCTGTGGTGTCTGTCACAGTAGCACTGGAGAACTGAGGCAGACATCTACTGATGTAATAAGAACTTGTGGAGTCTAGGACCCAGAGATAAGTCCAGAGAAGTGAAGGTAGCCTTTGGTTCCGTATTCATCATTCAAACATGCACACCAATGCAAACTGAGCAAAAGGTCCGGCTTTCTCATCAGAGTCAGAATGAATCTCCAGATAGTAGTTGAAATTGTGCTATTGATTCCTCCGTGCAGAACAGATTCTCATGGGTGCTGGTGGCTGCAAGTAAGCAAGAGCCAGCTTATGTTTGCAGTAAATCGCTAGGGTTGGAAATCCACACGGCAGTTCTCCATTCACTGTGGTTCTTATGAATCAGGATCCATTCAGTGGTAATGTCTCTTTTAATTTCTTTTTAATGGCTAGAACACACATTCACTCACATACGAGCACACACACACAATCTTATATACTTTCTATAGTGTTAACTATTGTATTGTTAGTTAAAATGACCTTTTCTGTAAGAGAGCAAAGCACTGTCCATATTGCTAACTGGTAATCCCCAAACTTTTAAGTCAACAGTGTTTCCTTTGCTGACATGAAATCTGCCAAGATTTATTATTTCCTTGTACTTACTGAGATTTACTTCTGGTTTATTGATTCTGTTCCAGTGCCCACTCTTACGGCAGCATAGTTTCTTTACACCACAAATTGTATCATACTTGGGAAGGTGACAGGTCAGAGAAGGCAAGGAAGACGCTCATCAGGATGGACTGACTCAGTGGCTGCAGCAGTGGATTTAAGCAGGGAAGAAAAGGGGAGGATCACACAGGATTGGGCAGGATTTCAATTGCTTGTTCATAGGGTCACTGTGAGTTGGAGCTGACTCTGGCAAACAACAACCACCACCTTTTCCTTATACAATAACTGAGTCCAAAATCAGCCTACAACGACAGAAAACTCCAGCTCATTGCCTTGAGTCACAACTCAGCTGCCCTTCCAGTGGTTTTCTGGAGGCTGTAAATGGCTCTGGAGGAGATAGTCCAGCTTTCTCCACCTGCTGCTGGTGGATTCGAACTGGCCGAGAGGCAGAGCCTTTGGGCTGGCAGCACAGGTCCCCGTGGACTATGCCACCAGGGCTCCCCTTAAATCGACTAAAAGTCACCTAGTAGCAGGACTCCCAGGGTCCCCTGGAGAGAGCCTTTCATTGCAGGGGGAACTTCCCATAACTAGGTTATGAGCAAATGTTTGCGGAAATAAAATTAGATTGGAGGCAAGATGATGGTAAACAAAAATATATTTGGCTGTTGTTTACAATTAATTTTCTGACTTGTGGGAATTTTTAATTGCGCTGGATGTCACCTATATACATCCCTGAGTAAACAATAATTAAAGCATTTTCAGTTAACTAATTGCATTTCTTTATGAACCTTGCCTTTGCTCTCATTATCGTGGCTTACATAAGATTTTATATTGCTTTATGAGAGTATCTTCATTTGAACCGTGCAGTATTTAATTCAAACTGCACCCGAATTTATATTTTGGGTCTGAAGGGATGTGGCTGAAAAGGGTCCCCTGTTCTTGAAAGCAGGGATCGCTGTCAGAGAACCAGTGCTGAGTTGGTGCTTTGTGAGTCCACAGTGGACAACGTGGTGTGTAAACTGAGCAAAGTAGCACTCGAGAGTCTTTACATAAATCTAAAATCCATGGAATTTTTGAAAGCTACCTTTCTGAATGACAGTCCCTTTAACCTTGATGCTTATTTGTCAACATACTTAAGGGTCAACATTTCTTTTCTCAAAGTCTGGCAGGTGTCAGGACTACAATCTAGAACCAAAAGTTCATTAAAGTAAAGATGATGCAAAAGCTTGTGCTTCAGAGTCGTGATACATACATAGCATTGCTGATCTTTTAGTGTTATTGTTGGATATCAATGAACGGGCTCAACTCCAAGTGACCCTGTGTGAAATCCTGGACATTCTCACAATCACTTAGCCTTCAGTCATTGTGTCAGTCCATCTCACTGAGGGGCTTCCTGTCTTTCATTGACTTTTTTAAAGTCATGGTGTCTTTTCCTCCCAAGAATTGGTGTGTCCTGACAACATACCCACAGTATGTGAGACAGCATCTCAGCATCCTCGCTTCTAAGAAGCACTCGGGCTGAACTTCTTCCAAGACCGATTTGTTTGTTCTTTTGGCCGTCCTTGGGCTACTCGCTCACTGCCACCGAGTCCCTTCTGACTTAACGGCACACCTCTGTCAGTTTCTGAGGCTGTAAGTCATTGTGGGAGGAGACCGATCATCTTTCTTCTGCGTAGCAAACGGTGGATTTGAACTGCCAGGGTCGACTCGCCCTTTGGGTTAACAGCACAGCTCACTGCAGACCGCATCACCAGGGCGCCCTAGGCCACGGTCTCACTTTCTCATTGCTGTGGAGATTTAACTGACTCATGGCTGATCCTTCAGTGGGCTTTCAGAAGCTGTGAATCACACAGGAAGAGATTGCTTCTCTTTCCCCCTCAGACTTCCTGGTGGGTTTGAACTGCCTTTGAATTAGCAGCAGCACAACTCTACTACTGAGTAGGCCTTTGGAGCTCCCTTGTCCCTGGGATAGACCTGCAGAAGCAGATACCGATTGAGGAAGTAGTTTTCCTAACAGATTATCAGAAAAACCTGTCTTCCCATTGCCGTGGGACCACTTTGACATAAACTGAACCTTTTAGTACCTTTCAACATGCACTTTTGACTGACCACATAATCCTCCTTACGTGTTATTTACCTGTCCCTGCCAAATCCTCACTTATCTAGACACCCTACCTTTCACCATCATGATGGTCCTGCAGGTAGCTTTTACCTTTAACCTTGTACCTTTTGAGCTTGTAACTTTTAGCTCCTGCTCCAGGGAGCTCTGGTGGCTTAGTAAGGAGTTGTGTTGCCAGTGCAAAGGTACGTGGTTCAAATTCACTTACTGCTCTTTGATGGACATTCTCCTCTGATGTGATTTATAGACTCTGAAAACCCACTGCAAAGTCAGCTGTGAGGTGGTTCCGACTCACCCATTACACAACAAGAGCTCCTGCTCCAGCAGTACAAGAAGGTAGCTTATCTCTTGGTCAGTGACAGTGGACGTGTCCCCACTTGGGGTAATCTCCATCCCTCAATCAACTTCCTTTGCTTATGTAGACTCCTTGATATTATTCCATAACGGTGCTTAGTGATGATTATGCAACATTTTGTTGTTGTTGTTAGGTGCTGCAGAGTTGCTTGTAATTCATAGCGACCCTGTGTACAGTAGCTCTGAACTCTTCTCTATCCTGAGCCAACCTTATTGTCTCTGACACACCTATCCCGATTACCTGAGTCACTGAGTAGTCCATCTCATCAAGGGTCTTCCTCTCCTGCGCTGTTTCTCCACCCTACCAAGCATGGTGTCCCTCCCCAAGGACTGGTCCCTCCTTGCAGCAGGACCAAAGTATATCAGACGGAGCTTCTGAATTCTTGCCTCCAGAGGAGCAGCTTGGTTTAACCCTCTCAAGGATGAACCTGTTTGTTTTCCCAGAAGTCCATGTTATATTCAGTACTCTTCTCCAGGACCACAGCTCAAAGGTTTCAATCCTCCTTCTCTCATCCCTAGTCATTGTCCAGCTCTCTGACACATAGCAAGTGATTGCAAAGACTATGGCCTGGATCAAGCACATTGTAGTCTCCAGACTGATACCATTGCTCTTCAGTACCTTGGAGAGATCCTTTACAGCAGAGTTTCCCAATGCAATTTGTCTTTTGATTTCTTGGCTACTAATACCAAGAGTGTTGATTGTGGAGCCAAGCAAACAAAAGCTGTTAACAATCCCAATCTCTTCACCATCTATCATGATGCTGCCAATCGGCTCAGTGGTGAGAATCCTTATTTTCTTGTTGTGGAGTTTCGATCCCTATTGAAGGCTGCAGTCCTTGACTTTCTGCAGCTCACACTTCAGATCCTCCTCAGTTTCAGCAAGCAGGGTTTTGTCATTGGCATAATGCAGATTGTCGATGGATCTTCCACCATTCCTAATGCCACACTTCTCCTCATAGAGCCCAGCCTCCAGGATAATCTGTTCTGCATATAGGCTGAAAAGGTGTGGAGATAGGACACATCCGTGGCATACACCCTTCCCAATTTTGAACCACACAATGTTTCCGTTCTCTGTTCTGACAGCTGCCTCTGGTCCAAGAATAGGTTTTTCATAAGTGCAATCAGCTCTCTCTCTCTCTCTCTCTCTCTCATCTCCTGTTAAAATAATCAAAATTCACCAGAATTTGAACGAATTATTTTTCTTAGAAGTTATTCTGTATGCATACAAAAAGAGATGCTTCTGATTCCTGGAAATGCAGATGGCTTCGAGAAACTAAGTACAGAGAGAACAAAGAAAAATAAAAGACCTAATTCTGTCGTTCTGCCTGATAGTAACATTTATGTTGTTAGGTGCCATTGAGTTGACTCTTAACTCATAACAACCTTATGACTTCCAGTAATCTTATAGGACAGTAAAGCTTCCTCATGGGGTTTCCAAGGCTGAACTCTATGGCAGCAGATGGTCTCATCTTTCTCCTGTGGAGCAGCTCTTGGATTCAAAGTGCTGACCTTTCAGTTAACAGTTGAGCTCTTAACCACTACACCACCAAAGATGCTTGATTGAAGGGTCCCTGCCCCCAAACAGCTTTCTACTGCTGGTCATAAGGTGGTCTCTGGCCTTCCTACAGCCATATCTTTTGAAATTCAAATTTAGTAATCCTGGCTTCAAACAACAAAGAAAGGATTTTTTTTTAACTCTCTGGAAAAGGAAAGCCTATGACAGATTAATTCTGGCTGGGGATTTCTTTTAAAATTAAGGCACTGCAGTGCCTTATTTAATGTGACTCTTCTTAACCATTGTCTTTGTTGTTTTCATCATGTGACTGAGTTTGTTATTGTTTTGTACCATATAGACAACTGTGACTCATAAGCACCCTGTGAACAACAGATCTGAACCTTGCCATGTCCTGTGTCATCTTCGGGATCTCTGACATGTTCTCGTGCATCATTCCAATCACTGTGTCAGTCAAGCTTGTTGAGGGTATTCCTCTTTCTCTGAACTTCCACCTTTCCAGCATAATGTCCATTGTCAAGGACTTGTGACTCCTGACAGGATGCCCTAAGTATGTATGTGAGACAAAACTTCACCATTCTTGCTGGAAAGGAGCAGCTTGGCTGCACGTCATAAAAGATATTTGCTCTATTGGCAGACCATGAGATATCCAGTACCACAATTCAAGGGCATCAGTTTTTGTTCTGTCCTTATTCACTATCCCACTTTGAGATGCATATCAGGCACACTTAGGTCTGTAAACTAGCTGGGTGGGGCTGTGCTAATAGGAGGGTATTTGTTTGCTAATAATGTAAATGAAGTAAGTGATATATCTTTTGAGTGAAATCATGCAAATAAGTGAGTGGAATCATGCAAATAAGATGTGTAGGAAGTGAATGTGGGGATTGGTTAGTTTTGCTATCCAGCCAGGCTTAAATTGAGCTGCCTCAGAGGCAGACAATGGGGATCTCTCTATTGTGATGGTTAATACTGTGGGTCCAGATGGCCATGATCCTCAGTAAATGTAATTATCCCGTGTGTCACAAATCCTAACCTCTGTGATGTCAATGAGACAGGATTGTTATTGGTGGTGTGCCATCAAGTGGACTGTGACCCTGCCAACACTGGATCTGAACCTTGCCCTATCTCGTGCTGTCCTCACCATCTCTGACACACTTTAGTTCAGTGTGACAGTCACTGTGTCAATACATTACATTGAGGGCCTTCCTCCCTTTCCTGACACTCCACCTTTCCGAGTGTATTCCCTTTCTTCAACTACTGGCATGATTAAAGTATATAAGGTGGGCTTTTACTGTCTTTGCCTCTAAGGAGCACCCTGGTTTCACCTTCTCTAGGACAAACCTGTTTGTTCTTTAGGCAGTCCATGAATATTCAGTAGTCTTCTCCAATACCACAACTTAAAGGCATCAATTCTTCCATCGTTCTTAGTAATTTTCCAACTTTCAGATACATATTAAGCAATTGAGAAGACCATGGCTTGGATTAGGTGCACTTTAGTTTTTAAAATGATACTCTTCCTCTTTAGTTGAAGGAGAGGTTGCCTAACCAAGAAGGAAGCGGTAGTCTGAAATTATGGGGTTGGGTGACAGAAATGAGGCTGGAGATTGAATAATTGAATTATGTACAATCAACGATTTGTTAATTGCAAATACTTTAAAATTGCTACTATATACATGAACCTCACCTGATGGACTGCACAAGAATCAGATTGACAGCGTCTGTGGAAAGAATCCTTAGAGAAACTTGGTATCAGCAGTCAAAACCAGGCCAGGTGCTGACTGTGAAAAAAACCCATCAGCTACTCATGTGCAACTTCAAACTGAAGCTGAAGAAAATATAAGCAAATCCACAACAACTAAAATACAACTTTGAGTCTATCCCACCTGAATTTATAAATCATCTCAAGACTTTGCATTCTAATGATGCAAGACCGGAAGAGAGAGGATTGGAGGTTCTTATAAAGAAAAGTGAGTTCTGGTGGTCTGATGGCCAGAAGCTGCCCTGGAATCCCGAAAGCACACAATTCGAGGCCACCAGCAGCTCCACGGGTGAAGGATGGGGCAGAGTGATTAAAACCTCTGAAAACCTGCCGAAGGGTCGGCTATGGGTCGATTCTGACTCTGTGTTACACAGCACGTAAAAAGGGAATTCTGGTGGCCTAGAGAATAGGGAGTTACACTTATAACCTCAAAGCTATGCCTGTCAGGCAGTTCCAATCCACCTGCATCTCCTTGGGAGAAAGAGGAGCAGTCTCCTCCTTGGAAGCCCAGCAGAGGCTCAGCTACATGTTGATTTAGCTTGAGCGGATGGAAGGGACGTCTCCCAAAAAGTGATGTGTGTATTGACTATATGTATGGACTATTGTTCACCAGCTGACTCTCTGGCCTAGAATCTACAGACTTGAACCTATGGCCTCCCATACCTTCTGACTTTGCTCTCATGAGTTTCCGGTGACCCTGCCAGCTGGAGCTTGGACTCATTAGTCTACTCAGACTAATTAGTCTCTCTCTTGATGTCTGACCCACAAACCTGGGACCAGCCAGCATCACGGGAGCCATTTCCTTGAAATAAATCTCTCTCTTTCATTCGCTTCTCTAGAGAGCCAGGCCTCAGATACACTGCCATCGAGAAGAAAGACCCCTTCATTAAGAAAAGAATTCTTCAAAGCATATACCCAACTCACATGAGATCTTCTCTTGAAAAATAATATTTGGGAAAATTAATGGAAATAAATTAAGAGTGAGCTCTTACTGTACACTCGAAGCAGCCTACTACTTAAAATTATTAAATCTAGTGAATTCTTGGTCCATAGTACAACACACTAGCACTGCGCCACCAGAGCTCCTTAAATGTAACACATTTTAATGTTTAAAGATGCTAACAGCATATCAGGTATATCAACACCTCTCACGTCTTGCTCAACCCATTGCTTTCTCACGGATTCTAACTCATGGAAGCCTTACCTTTCATTGGGATGTTGAGACTGTAAATCTTAATAAGAGCAAATAGCCTCCTCTTTGTGACACAGAGTGGCTGGTAGATTTGAACCAGCAACCTTTCGATTGTAAGGCAAACAGTGTAAAACAGTGTGCCAGCAGCACTCCTTCTGGTCTTGCTCATGCTATCTGGAATTAAAGTTTTCTGATTAAGGAAAATAATGGTCAGTGTTTCTTTAGTTCTATTTTCTACATCTTTCAACAGATAAAGCAAAGTAACAAATAATTTTATGTCTAGGATTCTTTCTCCAGTAAAGATTCTGAGAGAACTTTCAGAAGGACAAGCCATGACATTTTTATATTAATGATACATAAAGAAACTCGCTTATATCTGTGAGGTAGACTTAGAGTATGTTTGCTTTATGTTGGATAAACCACATTAAACACTGTCCAGGAGCTCTGGTGGCAAAGTGCATTATGAGTTGCACTGCTAACCTATAGGTCAATGGTTTGAACCCACCAGATGCTCCGTGGAAGAAGGATGCTCAGTCTCCCTCTGTAAAAATCTACAGCCTCCGGAACATAATAAATAGTTGTTGTGAGAATTTACGTGATGGTTTTTGTAAGTTTGGGGTTTATTATAGTGGTGTACTGGTTAAAACACTTGTCTGCTTTTTCAAGGTTTGGACCTACTAGCCACTCCATGGGGGAAAGATGTAGCTGCCTACTTCTGTGAAAAATGTTGTTATTATTGTTATTGGGGCTGACAGTGTTCAAGCCCACTGCTGCAGTCACTCTGTTAATACATCTCACTGAGGGTCTTTCCCAGCAAGATGTCTTATTACCAAAGATGAGCTCTCCTGACAGAGGCCGGAGTGTACAAGACAAAGTTTCATCATCCTTGCCTTTAAGGAGCACCCTGGTTGCACTTCCTTCAAAACGGATTTGTTGATTCTTTTGGGAGTCCATGGGATATTCATTACTCTGTGCCAACATCATAACTGAAGGCATTAATTCTTTAGTCTTCCCTATTCATTGTCAGACTTTCAAATGAATAAGAAGCATTGAAAATACCATGACTTGAATCAGTTGTACCATAGTCTTTAAACAGACATCCTTGCTCTTTTACACTTTGGAGGGATCCTTGACAGCACATTTTCCCATTGCAACACACATTTTTATTTCTTGACGCTGCTAACATAGATGTTGACTATAGATTCAAGTGAAATGAAATCGTTAACAACTTTCCTCTTTTGCCCCACCTATCATAATGGTGCTGGTTGGTGCATTTGTGAGGATTTTTGTTTTCTTGATGTTGCTTATGTAACCCTTCTCTTTACTCAGTTGGCTGTAGTATTCAGTCTTCTGCAGGGAGTGCTTCGACTCATCTTTACTTTCTGCAAGCAAAATTTTGTCATATGCATAAATCAGGGTGTAAATGAGTCTCTGAGCCTGATGCCACATTTTTCTTCATATAGTTCAGTATCTCAAATGATTTGTTCAGTATACAGATTGAGTGGGTGTGGAGAAAATATACAGCTTTGTTGCATATATTTTCTGATTTTAAACTATGCACTGTTCTCTTGTTCTGTTTGAACAACTGCTTCTTGGTGTACATAGAGGTATTGCATGAGCACAATTAAGTGTTCTGGGATTACCGTTCTTCTCAATGTTAGTCATAATTTATTATTATTCTTAGAGTCAAATGCCTTTGCATAATCAACAAAACACAAGTAAATACCTTTTTGGTATTCTCTACTTTCAGCCAAAATCCATCTGTCATCAACTGTGATATCCTTTGTCCCATGGTCTCTTTTGAATCCAACTTTAATGCCTGGTAGTTGCCTTTTGATGTACAGTTCCAGTATTTTTAAAAATAATCTTCAACAAGATTTTACTTACATATGGTATTAATGATATTTCAATGATTACAGGTACCTTGATTGGTACTCTGCAATGCATCATTATGAGTTGGCATTGACTTAATGGCATTGAGTGACCCTTGGTAATAGGTATTATTATTACAGTGCCGCAGTGTTTCATTTGCTGATATTACCCTTCTGAGATGCTCATTGGCACATGTACAATGCTCTGCATTCCTGATTCAAATACTGCATTATAGCACTCTACTATGGCCTGGTCTATCATGAAGTTGATGTTGGGAGTCATAACAGAAAGTGACTGGCATTTGATCAGGATAAGATGATGGAAAAGATGGGTAGGGAAATTGTCCATAGGGCAAGAACATAGATTTAGAATTTGGTATCTCTTAAGAGAAGCAACTCATAGATTATGAAGAAGGTAATGGATCTTGAAGAGAGAAATTCTGACAAAGAAAGCAAAAATGGAGAAGAAAGAGAAAAATTGTGAAAAAGTTTTACAGAGAAAAGATTATTGGACCTTTTATTCTAAACTGAATGAGGGGCTTCAGGTACTTGCAAAGATGGACTCAAACACTGATCACTTTGTTTAAGTTGATAGGCAGATTGTGGGGGGATGTTAACCCAAAATTATGAAGAAAAAAAAGGAAAAGATAATACAGACAACTTGCACTGACTTTCTAACTAGAAACACAGCTTCTATTCCCAAGGATAATTGAGATGATCTACAGCCATCTCTACTCGTTAATATTGTAGCTGAGGAAATGTCAACACGTCTGGTTTTTTCATTGTCTGAGTAAATTTTTATGTATGTAGTAAATTATATCTGTACATTTTATATGTATTGTTTCCAACCTACAAAAGAAGAGACTAAATCAATAAAGATACTAATAATAAAAGCAAAAATGAAAACTAAAAAAAAAATTAAAAAAAGCTTTTTAACTTATGTGAGTACTGATTTACAAAAAAAATCCTTGGGATGGAATCCTGTCATTTGTTGAGGAAAACCTGTGTGGACCACTTGGTTAAATCTTTACCCTGCTTTTACAGACAGTTTTATAACACTTTTCCCCCTTCTTCTTCTTGAAGATAATGGAGAGAGGAGCAATTTGTCACTCTTGGCAGTTGTAAATTTCAGTGTATTATCTGAGACCTTAATGGGTTTATGTACACTGTTTATGCCTCAAGGGAAATTTTCTTTAGAAAGCCAAGCAGAATTCACAGCCCAACTTTTCCTTATTCAAAGATGACAGTTCATTTTCTTGGCATATTTACGTAATAAAAAAAATCATTTGCCTTGATATTGGCTGTTTTCCCCTGTGGCTGTTGAATGCCATTGAGTCAAAGGGGACCCATATTAATCTCTGATAAAATAAATATCAATGTAAAAACCATCACGGAAGATAAGGAAGGTCACTACATAATGCTGAAA
>NW_006399884.1:7434518-7440575 GCF_000299155.1 Elephantulus edwardii | reverse complement strand
GACAAAGAAGATTAATCAGAACTGGCTTTGACAAGCACTGTGGCATTTGGACAAGAACAAACTGGGAGGAGGGTGGAGAGAGTGGTGCAGCAATGTATGGGTGGAGGCCCAAAGTCTCTGTGAATGTTTATGAAAATTAGTAAAATGTAATTATAGAAAAAAAACAAAACAAAAACAAAGGGGACTGCAATCCCCTGAGACAGAGTAGAACTTCTTTGTAAGCCCTTGTTAAACTTCCTTGTTAAACCCTAGGGTTCCTTAGCTTGTAGTCTTTATGGAACAAACTGACTCACCTTTCTCCCTCGGAGTTGTGGGATGGGCTTGAACCACTGACTGTGCTTCATTTGGCCGCCTCCTGCTTAATTATTGTGCCACCAGGCTCTTTCATGAGTAGTCATTCTGCTGGTACTTGAACCACGAGAATCTAAGCTTCTTGAGGGCAGTGGCTCTGGGTTCACATGCTCACTAAACAACCAGTTACTGACTCTTGAAATTCCTATAAATCTCCAAGCAAATATTGTTTCTTAACCTCAGAAAGTAGATTATTTTAAGAGTGTTTAAGAGTGATTTTAGCCCAATCCCACTAATACCCAGTGGATTGCTTCCTATGTTAGGTGGCATCAAGTTAGTGGCAACTCTCAGCAGCCTTATTGACAGCAGATCTGAACCTTGTCCTATCCCGCATCATCCTCATCTCTGCCATGCTCAAGTGCATGGTGGTAGTTTCTGTGCTAATCCGCCTTGTTGAGGGTCTTCTTGTCCTTGATTGACCGTCTACCTTTCCCAGCAGGATTCTCTCCAAGGCCTGCTTCCTCCTGAAAATACCAAAAGTAAGTGAGGCCAAGTTTCACTATTTTTGCCTCTAAGAAGTACTCTGGTTACTCTTCTTCTAAGACAGATTTGTTTGTTCTTTTGGCAGTCTATGAGAGATAGTCGGTACTCTCCACCAATTGTATGATAGGCTAGAGCTCCCCAGTAGTGTTTCCTTTAGAGAGCCTCATTTTCCCCTGAGGACTGACTGAACTTCCAGCCTTTCAATATTCTACCCATTGCACCACCGTAGCTCCTTCACTTACGGGATTCCAACTAATAACAGACTTACAAGGATAGAAGACACGTGTCCCATGGGATGTCCAAGGCTATAATTTTTATAGACGTGGTTGGCCTCGTCGTTCTCCTGCAGAATGACAGGAGCATTTGAACCACTGACCTTTTAGCTACCAGCCTACTACTCTTTGACCCTAAATCTCCTAATCATTTAGTAGACTACCTCTTAAAAAAAAGTTATCTCTGGTAGTTTGGGCCATAGGATGGAAGATACAAGGATGATGCAAGTTTTTGGGTTTTATAAGTGAGAATTTTCTAACTTCTTGCTGTTGTGTGCCACTAAGTTGAATGTGACTCATAGTGACCCTCTAAACAACAGACCCGCACCCTGTCTTGTTCTTTGCCATCCTCACCATCTCTGACATGCTCAAGCCCATTACTACGACCACTGCATCAATCTGTCTGTTTGAGGGCCTACCTTTCTTCTGCTGACCCTCCAGTTTTCCCAGCTGCTACCCCTTTTCAAGGCATAGCCTCTCCTGGTAACATGCCTTGAATATGAGAAGCAAAGCTTCACCATCTCTGCCCTAAGGAATACTCAGGCTGTACTTTTTCTAAGACATTGCTTGTTCTTTTAACACTCCATGGGATATTCAGTAGTATTCTCCAACACCACAACTCAAAGGCATCAATTCTTTTTCTGCCATCTTTATTCATTGCCGGATCCCAAATGTGTAGTAAGTGATTAAAAAGACCATGACCAAAGGCAACGATACATGTGAACTTTGGTGGATAAAATAAGCAGGAATAAAACTTAGCACATCTGTGAAGAGAAACAGTGGTAAAGCTCAATATCATCCTTCAAAACAAGGCTGGGGTCAACCATGTAATAGACTATCAATTACTCATGTCAAAATCCAACTTGAAGCTGAAGAAAATAATAGAGTTTATAATTTAAAAAAACCCTTTGACCTGAATCGGGCATTCCTTAGTCTTCAAGGTAATATCATTACTCTTTGGTAATTTGGAGAGATCCCAGACAGTGGATTTACTCATTGCAGCACATCTCCTAATCTCCTGACTGTTGGTACCAAGGGGGTTGAACCAAGCAAGAGGAAATCATTGACAATTTCAGTCCACTTTCCAACTCTTATAATGTTGTCTATAGGTCCCGTGATGGAGACCTTTTATTTATTTATTTATTTTTATTTTTTTTATTATTATTAAATTTTATTAGTTTTAACGAACATTTACAGGGATTTTGGGTTTTCATTCCTTCATTGCTGCACCATTCTCTCTACCCTCCTCCCCAGTTTGTTCTTCTTCCCCACCATCCGAATGTCTGTTTTAATTGTCCAATTGCCACAGTGCTTGTCAAAGTCAGTTCTGATTAATCTCCTTTGTCGGTGTGTCCTTTGCCATTCCCTATCACTCCTCCCTGAGAGAGACTTCACCCTGATTCATAAGGAAAAGGGGATGGCGTATTCTCTTAGCTACTTCCTGCTGAAAAGGGACGCTGTGCGTTTCAGGGTGAAGATCTTCTCTCACTACTCTAAAGGGCCCCTTTGGCAGTAGGAAACACATAGACTATTATGGAGATTGATTTTGGAATTTAGATGCACTCTTATTGATTGTGCTTGGCCATACATGTTCATATCCTTGAAGATGTATCATGGGGGTGTTGCAACCTAGAAGACACAAATTTAACTGACAAGTTATAAGTACATGAGTCAAAAATCATGGAAAAGTAAATGAAAAGATTCTTTCATTGTTTTACAAACCCTCCCCCAGGTCCCCTCCACCATGTAGCCCTCGCTCTAGTCTCCTGTGATGACAGAAATACCTAGTTATATATCTCTTTTAAAGTTTTCTCCCTCCTCTGTTTCAGTGCAGTATACATTATTGAACCCATCTTACTCAGTCTCTCCCCAACCCCAAGGACAGTCCCATTCTACAACAGTGGCATCATGTAATATTTGTCCTTTTGTGACTGGGATATTTCACTCAGCATAATGTTCTCCAGAGTCAACCATTTTGAATAATATTGCATGAGTTCCTTGTTTTTTAATGCAGCATAGTATTCCATTGTGCGAATTTACCACAGCTTCTCTAGCCATTCGTTTGTTGATGGGCACTTAGGTTGTTTCCAACTCCTTGCTATTGTGAACAAAGCTGCAAAAAACATGGGTGTGCATATATCTGCTTGGATGTCAGCTATGGTCTCTTCAGGGTATATTCCCAGTAGTGGAATTGCTGGGTCAAATGGTATCTCTATTTGCAACTTTTTGAGAAAGCGCCATACTGCTTTCCACAGGGGTTGCACCATTTTACACTCCCACCAACAGTGAATCAGGGTTCCAGTTTCTCCACAACCTCGCCAGCATTTGTTGGTTGGCGGTTCTGTTAATTTTGCTATTTTGACTGGGGTGAAATGATATCTCATAGTTGTTTTAATTTGCATCTCTCTTAGGGCTAGGGATTTTGAGCATTTCTTCATGTGCTTGTTAGCCATCTGAATGTCATCTTCGGTGAAGTGCCTGTTCATATCCTGTGACCATTTTTCTATTGGATTATTTACCTTCATCTTGTTGTGGTGCTCAAGTATTTAATAAATTCTGGATATAAGTCCCTTATCTGATATGTTATTACCGAATACTTTTTCCCAGTCAGTGGCTTACCTTTTTACCCTGTTGGAGAAGTTTTTGGATGTGCATAGGGATTTGAGTCTTAGAAGATCCCATTCATCTGTGTTATCTTCTCCTGGTTGTAGGTTTTCCAGGATACTGGGAAGACTGTTTATGTTGTGGATTAGGACTTCTAGTGTTGTTCCTAGCTTTTCTGTAATGAAGTTTATAGTCCTTGGTTTTAGTCCTAGGTCCATGATCCACCTTGAGTTGGTTTTTGTGTATGGAGTGAGGTGTGGGTCTTGCTTGAGTCTTTTGCAGATATTTTTCCAATTTTGCCAACACCATTTGTTAAAAAGGCTGTCGTTTTCCCACTTGTTTTCTTGATGTTGGGATATAATCCATACTGGTTGCATATGAAGGCTTACATTTTACATTTTCTAGAGCTGTTCAAAAGTAGAATGGATGTTTTATAGGCGATAGCATCCTCCACAATTAGTTGTATTCAAGCAGAGAGTAGCCATCTGCAGGGGTTCTGTGGGTGAAAGTACACAGTTAGGGATTAGTTTTGTCTATTTTAGGATTGTCTGCCTTATGACCGTGTTGTTTCTTTCTATTCAGCACAACTCAACTCATTGTAGTCTAGTTGGAACCTACTCATAGTTTACTCTTCAGCAGGTTTTCAGAAGCTGTAAATTGAAGGGGAAGAGATTGTCTGTCTTCCAATTTGAACCCCCAGAGAAAAACCACCTTTGGGTTAGTGGTGCGACTCCCTACTAGCTGCTTTCATGGGGATATCAGAGAAGGCTGTGTGACTGCTTTGGTATCATTTTTAGACCCTGTGTAAAACATGTGATTAGATGCTATCAAATTGATTCTGAATAACTGAAACCTCATAGAAACAGGATGAAACACTGCCCATTGCTGTGTCATCCCTCTAATTGTTATTGTGTCTGAGTCCATCGTTATAGCCACCGTGACAATTCTCCATGTTTTCCTCTTTTTAATGGACCCTCTTTTTTTTACCAAGAATTATGTCCTTCCTGATAATGTATTCAAAGTACATGCAATATGAATTCTTGCCATCTTCACTTCCAGGGAGCATTCTGTCTGTACATTACAGTACACACACGTAAAATGCACAGACATACACACACACACAGGGAGGGCTCATGAGCTAGTGCTAACAAATTGCTAGGTACTGTTGAGTTGTAATCGAATCATAGGTGACCCTCCAGTGGTTTTTCAGAGGCTGTAAATTGCACAAGAGGAGATATCTTTCTCCCATGGAGCAGCTGATGGAGTGTGTGTCTTTGAGTTGGCAGTGTAGTTTCTTACCATTAGGCTCTCTAAGGAGAAATGTGGCATCAAGATTACAGGAAGACTCATCAACAACCTGCATTATGCAGATAACACAACCCTGCTTGCTGAAACTGAGGAGGACCTGTAGCGCTTGCTGCAGAAAGTCAAGGACTGCAGCCTTCAATATTGATTGAAGCTCAACATCAAGAAAACAAAGATTTTTCACCACTGGGATGATTGGCAGCATCATGATAGATGGTTAAGAGATTGAGGTTCTTAACACTTTTAGTTTATTTGGCTCTAGAACAATCAATACTCTTGGTACCAGCAGCCAGGAAATGAAAAGACAAATTGCATTGAGAAAGTCTGCCATAAGAGACCTTTCCAAAGTACTGAAGAGCAACAATATCAGTGCGGTGACTAAAGTGCCCCTGATACAAGCCATGATCTTTACAATTATTTGCTGTGCATCAGAGAGCTGGGAAATGACTAGGGATGATAGAAGGAGAATTGATGTCTTTTTGATGTGGTGCTGAAGAAGAGTATTGAATAAACCATGGACTGCTAGGAGAACAAACAAGTTTGTGCTGGATAGGGTGAAGCCAGACTACTGCTTGGAGGCAAGGATTCAGAAGCTTCATCAGACATACTTAGGACATGTTGCAAAGAGGAATCAGTTCTTGGAGAGGGACGTCATGCTTGGGAGGGTCGAGGGACAGCACAAGAGAGGAAGACCCTCAATGAGATGGATTGATTCAGTTAATGGGGTCATGGGGTTAGATATGTCTGAGACAATTAGATTGGCAAGGTATAGAGCAGGGTTTAGGGCTGTTGTACATAGGGTCCTTATGAGTTGCAGACAACTCAATGTCACATAACAACAACAACAAGAAACCAGTAGATAGCATAGGAAGCACTGGTAGCCTAGAAGCAAGAAGCTGCACTACAATCCCAAAGGTAAGCAGTTCCAAGGCCACCAGCTGTTCCATGGGGGAAGGATGGGCAATCTCCTCTAATGTGATTAGCTACCTCTGAAAATCTGCCGGAGGGTCAGCTCTGACTCTATGGTACACAACAACAACAA
>NW_006399884.1:7390703-7434302 GCF_000299155.1 Elephantulus edwardii | reverse complement strand
ACTTAAAGATTGACTGTTGAAATCCACCAGATGCTCTTTGAGAGGAAGATGAGCAGTATCCTTCAGTGAAGATTGGCAGCCTTGGAAAACAGATGAACTAAAGGTGAACACGAGAAGGAGAGAAAGGTTGTGAGGGAGAGACAGAAAAAGAAAGGGAAAAAAAGTTTATCTCAAGAAAATGGCGCATGCACTTGTAGAGGCTGGAAAGTCCAAGCTCAGATTACACATGAGGAGAGGTGGAAGCCGATGAATCCAGTGTTGGAGAAAGTAAGACAGGCTGCTGGCTTAAGTCTAGAATTGATGAGCCAGACATAGGATGCAGATTCACAGGAAGTTTCCCAGAATCCATCCATCTGTTCCATGCAGGGTACATGCCTGCAGAGACTCCCCTTACATTCAGATCAGGCTGGTCAAATAACTGTCTCTAGTCCTGCCTCATGAACATCTAAAGGTTAGGATTTACAGCACATCGGGTCATTATACTGCACTGGGGATCATGGCCATGCTGACACACAATATTAACCACTGTGGAGTACTTGTTCATTCATTCCTGAAAGCACGCACAGGGACCCCATCCGGGGGTGGTGGTAAGCACTAAGCTGTTCTGAGCAGGAAGACTTCATCGTGTGGATTCCCACTCTCATTTGCATGGGGTTGTGAGTTTAGCTGGGACTTTAATAGGTGAGTATGTGGGATAGAGAGTGTGACCAAGGATCAGAGAGACATAAGCAGGATGTGCAATAGTTTCATGGGGCGGAGAAGGCGGTGGCCAGCTTGGATATAGCCAGCAGAGGCAGTGGTCCCCGCATGGAAAGGTGCCTGAATGAATTTAGTGCATCCAGAAATTTCTTCATCACCTTACCTTCACTTGTTCAGTGGCTTGCTGACCTACAAAAGAACTTCCGTGTATTGATCAGGCCAGTGCCGAAACACATTGTTGTTGAGTGCCACTGGGTCAATGCTGATTTCTACTGGCCTCACTGGAGAGACTTGAAAGGCACCATAGTCTGTACCCTGTTTCCTAGGCTGTGCTCATGTAGCCATGTTATCAGGAGGAACCAGTTCTGAGAGAAGGACCCTGTGCTTAGTAATGCAGAGGGTCAGTGAAAAGGAGCAACCTTAGAGGAGATGGACTGGCCCAGGACTCTCCCAGTGAGCTCGAGCAGGGCAGGAATTATGACGATGGCACAGGCCTGGACAGCATTTCATTCTGTTGTGCATGAGCTTGCCATGAGTCAAACTCACTTGATGGCACCTCACAACAACAGAATGCATCGCGTTACAGTACTGAGAGACACTATGGGCAAAATCTTGAACGATTCAGGAAGCATCAAAAGAAGATGGAAGTCATAACTCACTGTACCAAAAAAGAATTGACCAACACGGAAGTATTTCAGGAAGTATCACATGATTAAGTGGTGGTGGTGGTGGTTGTTACGTGCTGCCTAGTTGATTACGACTCATAGCAACCCTTGTGCAAAAGCTCTGAACCCTGATCTCTCCTGTGCCAACCTCGTTGTCTCTGACACATATTCTCAATGTAACCGGTCTTTTTATTTCACAACTTCTGATACCAAGGGTGCTAATTGTGGATCCTTATTCTAATCTGCTTTTTTAATATTTTGTAAGAGACTGACTAGGGATGATAGAAGGAAAATTGATGCGTTTGAGCTGTGGTGCTGGAGAAGAGTATTGAATGTACCATGGACTGCTAGGGGAATAAACAGGTTCGACCTGGAGAGGGTGAGATCAGGCTGCTCCTGGGAGGCAAGGATTCTGAAATGCCCTTGGGCATACTCTGGGTATGTTGCAAGGAGGGACCAGTCCTTAGAGAGGGCCATCATGCTTGGGAGGGTGGACGGACAGCACAAGAGAGGAAGACCTATGATGAGATGGATTGACTCAGTGACTGGAATAATGGGAGTAGGTGTGTCAGAGACAATAAGGTTGGCACAGGATAGAGCAGGATTCAGAGCTGCTGTACATAGGGTCAGTATGAGTCAGAGTTGACTCGATGGTGCATAACAACCACAACAACTGGTGTAGTGCATTCCTTATTGAGCTGCTAACTGAAAGGCTGGTGGTTTGATCCATCAGCTCCTCCATGAGAGGTAGATGAGACAGTCTGTTACCATAGAGATAACAACCTTGGAAATCTGATGGAGAGTGGCTGTGAGGTGGACCTGACTCCATGGTAGTGAACTTGGTTTTGGGTTTTGCTGTTGGTAGGCCCCATTGGCGGGTTTTGTTGTTGTTGTAGGCACCATTGAGTTGGTTCTGACTCAAGGACCCCATGTGTAGAGAGGTGAATGCCCCAGAAGATTCTCGAGAATATAATTGTTCGGGGAAGGAGGTGTGGTGGCCTGTTATGTGCGGGCTGCTACCCCAGAGGCTGCTCTGGGTTAACACCAGCTGAGACAAAGATGCGACCGTCTGCTTTGGTAACGAGGACAACCTTTGAAGTCCACTGGAGGGTCGTCTTGAGTTTGCATTGACCTCATAGCAGTGAATTTCATTTTGGGCTTTGTCCCAAATGCCCCAGAGGTTTTCTCAGGCTGTAAGCTTTCCAGGGAGGAGCTCTGGCACTGTATGCATTACATGGTGGGCTGCTGACAGAAAGATTGCCTGTGTGAATCCGTTAGTGGCTCTGATGGAGAAGGAGGCCAAGTCTCTTTCCATAGATGTACAGTCTCAGACACCCCACAGAAGATCGCCACGACTTGGCGTTGATTTGAGGATAATGTGTATTGGATAGTCTTTCTGGGAGCAGATCTCACAGAGCTGATGGGGGGTTCAAACCATTAACCTTTGAGTGAGCAGGCATGCGCTTGACCATCACACCACTAGGACTTAGACATGTTTGAGAAGGCTTAGTGCCAGAGGGTTGCACAATTCGATGAGTGGGTAAGGTGAAGGAAATGGGAAGGATCTTTTGTGAAAAACCAATGCATTCAGACTTTGTAAATAAATCAGAGTAAAATAAAAAAAAATTAAAAAAGCAAGCCTTTATCTCATTATTAGAGCATCATACCACACAAGTCAGAGCCAGCCAGCCACGTCGGAAGGTGGTGGCCCACTTCCGTGTTAATTGTTCATTATAAATAGGTTAATGATGGTGCCATAAAAAGAATCAATACCACTCCGGAGCTCAGCGTGACCCATATATACATGGCGTTCATCTGGGTATCTGTGTCTGGGGAAATTGATGGTCATGCATTGAGATGGTTTTTACTGCTGATTTCAAAACTTAATTTCCCAGCCAGTCATTTTATGCCCAGAGTGTAAGTTGTCATCTACCCTAGGATGTTTGTTCATAGAGAGAGGCATGGTGCCAGGACAGGTGAAAGAGGAAGACCTTCAGTGAGATGCATTGCCCCAGTGATTGCCACGGTGGGCTTGCGCAGGACAGAGGGCATGAAGATGGCACAGGGTAACACAGGCTTCTCATCTGTTGTTCGTCAGCACCTGACAACAACAACATGTCTTACTCCCCTCTTCCCTCCCAACTGGAGCTCTGATGATGTGGTGATTTAAGTGCTTGACAGGCAATATCAAATGTCTGTGGTTTGAAGCTGCCTGGTGGCTCTGTGCCAGCAAAGCTTGGCATTTGCTTTCATAAAGATTAAAGCCAACAATTGAAACAGACAAAGGAGAGAACTGTATAAAAGGAAGATATGATTAGGTATTATTGGTATGACAAGAGTCCAGAATAAGAGCTGCATAGTAAAGTGGTCTTGGGGGAGGAGGGACTGTATACAATGAAAGAACTTTTTTTCCAAAGGAAAAAAGAGAACTGGGAAGGGGGCAGGAAGGAAAATGTACAACAATGAATGAATGGAAATCCAAGTTCTTTATAAATGTATAGGAAAATATAATTTTTTAAAAAGAAGGTTAAAGCCAACAAAGCCATAGTGGACAGTTAGTTCTGCTCTGTCGCATGGAGTTACTGTGAGTTAGAATCAATCCACCAACATTCAACAGTGGTGGCATTTTATCATCGCTTACCCGCCCTCCCACCCTGTGGTCCTTGTTTCTGTCTTTTCTGCTTTCCTGTCCCCCCTATGATCCTGTGTGGTTGTGTAGTGATTTTGTTACAGCAACATCATATAACTAGGTAAGTGATCTCACTTGAATCACTGAAGAAGATCGAAGACTACATACAGCCTTTTATATGGGTTACATCCAACACCAAGAAAACAAAAATCCTCACCACTGGACCAATAGGCAGCACTATGAAAGATGGAGAAAAGATTGATGTCAGTGATTTCATTTTACTTGAATCTGCAGTAAACACTCAAGATAGCAACAGTCAAGAAATCAAAAGACATGTTGCACTGGGCAAATCTTCTGTCAAGGACCTTTCCAGAGTGTTAAAGAGTAACAATATCAGTTGAAAGACTAAGGTGTATCTGATCCAAACCATGGTATTTTCATTTGCTCGGTATGCACCTGAAAGTTGGAGAATAAATAAGAAAGACTGAAGAATTGTTGCCTTTGACTTGTGGTATTGGAGAAGGATATTGAATGTAGCGTTGATTGCCAAAAGAGGAAATCTTCTGTTTGTTTTTGAAGGAATGAAACCAGAGTGCTCTTTATAAGCTAGTATAGTGAAACTTAGATTCTTTGGTCATACTGTCAGAAGCAGCCAGTCCTCAGAAACAGACATGCTGAGAAGGTGGAGAATCAGCAAAAGAGAGCAAGACCCTCAAGGGATGGATTGTCACGGTGACAGTAACAGTGGGCTTGCACATTCATAGATTGTTAGTACGGTGATGCTATGAGTCATAATTGACTCAATGGCACATAACAATATCAGCAACTACAGATAATTAAGAGACGCCCACCTGTGGTGTCTCTGTCGCAGCAGCACCAGAGAACGGAGACACCCATTGGACATTACTCTTTTCAAAGGCAATTAGAACTATCTGGTTGGAGAGATTTGAGAGTCTAAGAGCGTAGTGAGTGTTGGGTAGAGAATAGCATGCTAAGTCTAAGGTAATGTGCATGCCTGGAAGGAGCCCTGGTGACATAGTGGTTAAAAGCTTGATTGCTAATCCAAAGGTCAGTAGTTCAAACCCATCTAGCAACTTAGTGGGAGAAAGACCTAGTGAACTGCTTCCTTGAAGATCACCAAAGATTCCTTAAGAACCCTATGGGGGCAGTTCCACTCTCTCACATGGTTTTGAGTGGTAATTGATTCACCAGCAACCAGCAACAGTGACATTGGTTTCATAATGCAAATTCAAGGAAAGGGAATACTGAAAAAAAAAAAGTATGGCTTGAGCATATCAGAGATTGTGAGGATGCTGCAGGATAGGACAGGTTTCAGATACATTGTTCATAGGGTCATGATGAGTCATGACCTGAGGGCACCTAACAACAGAATGGTAATATGAACAATATGCAAAGCATCATAGAAGCCATGTGCTTGAGGGAAGGGGGTGGGGGAGAGGCAAAGAGAGAGAGAGTAAGGTGGAAAAGCACTCTATACCTTGGGGATGGAGTAAGCCTTAGGGATTGCAAGTTAGCCTCTATCCTGCTGCAGGAGTGAACATTCCAATAAAACAAGTTGCATAAATCTGCTGGATTCCCACTGAACCCGTGTGTTATATCGGTCCCAGGCATGACTATTAAGCACTCAGTGCTGTTATAGAAAAGTTTGAATTTTCATGAGAACTGCCCAGACACTGTTGGAACCATGGTGCCCATAGACTTGCTTGACACAGGGTGGCCGCGAACCTTCATTGTATACCAAAGCAGTACTTGCAAAGTGCGTGAACCCGTATGAGAGTGTAAAGCTAGCAAAGGTGCACCCCGTGCGGCTTCTGAGGTGTATGTCTTCACAGGAGGAGACTGTTCAGCTTTCTTCTGAAGAGCAGCTACTGGTGGATTTGAACTACTGATCTTTTGGCTAATAGCCCAGTGTGCTATGTACTATGCTACCAGGGTTTCTTCTGTAGAAATGCTAGCCTAGGCAACTCCATTGGACAGTCCTACTGTGACTCCTGCAGTCAGTAAGAATTGGACTCGACAGCACACACAGCAACAAGGAGGCAAGCGTGACATTATCTCTCACACTGGCCTCCTGTCAGCTCATGGTTTAAGTGTCCCGGGAATGCACCCCTCTGGGACATGCTTGCCGAGTACATTGTATTTCCTGAGTCTGATAGGGGCCTGGCTGTGACCCATTTGTGCTGAAGTTGTCAGCTTTGGTTATGTTTTAGCCGTAATGAAGGCAGGACAGATGTCAGCATGCTTATTAGGCACTAATGAAGAAGCTCAGCTAAACCTGTTGGCGTCAAATTGATTTGGGCTCAGAGCTACACTGCAGGACAGACTAGAGCTGCCCCATAGGGTTTCTGAGGCTGCAGTCTGGAAGGAGACTCCTCATCTTTCATCAGGTTGGTGGTTTTGAACGGCTGACCTTTTGGCTAGCAGCCTAACATTTAAAAAGACCCTAGCTACCAACTCCCACTCGCCCTGCCGTGGAGTCGATTCTGACTCCTATCAGCCCTCTGTTAGGTTTCTGAGGTTGTGCGTCTTTATGAGAACAGACTATTTAATAATTTTCTTGGGGAACACCCTCCCATGGGTTTGAACTCCTGGCCTTTTGTTTGGGGTCCCACACTTAAACTAGTCTGCCACCACTGCTGTTCTTATAAAATGACAGCCTTGGGGATCCGGTGGGGCATTTCTACTCTGTCCTACATGGTCCCTGTGACTTAGAGTCAACTCAGGGACATTGACATTGGGATTTTGGATCGTAGAACTTCAGAGAGCAGGAATATTGGACAGGAAACGGTAAGGATGTGTGAGCTGTCCTCAGAGATGCTGGAAAATCTGCATGTGAAGTGGGGAGTCTGTAATTTTTGTCTGTTTACTATTGTTTAAAAATATCTCCCAACGAGTGGCTGGTCTGATTCTCAGCCCGCAGGCTGTTAGATGTATCCGGATTCTGTGGAGACAGACAGTGATAGGAGCAGGAGATTAAGGCTGACCAGAGGACCCGGGCACTTCCAGAACTGGGTTGACAGATCCTCTGGGATGGAACAGCCGGTGTCACTTCGTCTGTTCAGAGCACGACTCATGAAATAAGTAAGCCTGCAGCCATGGGTGTTTACATTGGCAAGCCTTGTTAACCTGTTAATGCTAGTGGCCCCTGTGCAGCAAAGGAGCCCTGGTGGCACAGTTCTTAAAGTGCTTTACTGCTATCCAAAAGATGGATGGTTTGAAGCCACCAGGCTGCAGGGCAGGCTCTGGTCTGCTGTCAACAGGGTCACTAAGAATCATAGTAACCTCTGAGGCATCTAACAACAATAGCCATTTGGAACTAGGGAGCTCTGGTGCCTTAGTTCACAGGTGAGTGCACTGCCAATCCAGAGGCATCTCTGGGGGGTTCGAATCCACAGACGCTCCTCAGGAGAAAGTTGGACCGTCTCCCTTTTGGCTCAAGAGAAGGTCAACTTTGGGTTGGTTCCAACTCAAGAGCAAGGAGTGAGTATCTGTGCTAGTAGCCCTTTGAAAGCAACCCTCGTGGCAAGGTGCATAACATTGCAGGCTGCTAAACAGAAAGGTCAGTAGTTGGAATCCACCAGCTGTTCCTCCAGAGAAATATGGGCTATCATCTCCAGTAAAGATTTTTGCCTCGAATGCCAAAGGAGAGTTGCTGTGAGTTAGAATTGGTAGCAAGGGGAGAGCCTTTCCAGGGAAGAAAGGAGTGGCAGGCTTCCTTTCTACTGATTGCTGTGATGATGTGCTGTCAAGTCAGGCCGACTTATGGAGAACCCTGTACATCAGAACTACGCCCCATCCTGTGCCATCTTCACACTCACTCCTGTGCTAGAGTCCATTGTTGCCTCTGGGTCGGTCCGTCTCATTGCCGGTCATCCTCTCTTTTGTTCACCTTCATCCTTACCAAGGGAAGCTCTCTAGTGGTCCATTGGCCTCATCTCTAGGAATTTGTTTTGCTGAACCAAAACTGAGTCTCTTGAGCAGTTCGATCCACTAGGAGAATCCACAGGAGAAAGAAGGACAGTCTCCTCTCATGCAATTTCATTTATAGCATCTGAAACCCTGCTAGAAGGTCAGCTATGAGTTGGTTCTGACAGGAGGGCGATGAGTGGAGTTTCTGCTCTACCAAGTATGCAGTCCTTCTTCAGGGACCGGCTTCTCCGGAAAGACGAAGCTCGCTGTTCTTGCTTCCACAAGATTGGAAGCTGTACAGGCCAGTTCTGCTCTGCCCCTCAGGACTGATGTGAGTCAGAATCTGCTTCATGGCAGGAGATTTTTCAATTCAGAAATGGAGTTTCTGAGGGCACAAATGATTTGTGTTTGCCTGCTGATAGAAGGTTGTCAGTTCAAGCCCACCAGCACTGCTGCTTGTATGTAGTCTGGTGACGAGTGTGGTAGATACAGGTGGGAGAGAGGTAGGAACTCCCCAGTGCCCACGAGCCAGCCAGCAGGAGTCAGAAGTGACTGAACAGTCTGAGGTTACGTTTCAGAATAAGGAAATTAGAAGTTGACTTAAAAACTATTTATTTATATATGTAGGAATGGATAATTTTTTAAAAGTTTAAAAAAGATAAACTGGACTCTATTTCTGGAAAATGGAATCAAAAGACCTTTTTCTATTTGTCCTGCTAAACTATTTGAATTTTGTTTTTTTTAATTTTTATTTTATTATTTGTGTGTACCATCAAATCAGATCTGACTGGTACAGGAGATTGTCCCTCCTTCCCCTGCAGAGCATCTGGTGGATTCAAACCATGCGCCTCCGGAATTGCAATTCAGCTTCTTGCCACTAGGCCAAACTCAGTTTTGTTGGTCAATTCTGACTCATGTCGACCCTGTGGGACAGGGAAAACTACCCCATAGGGTTTCCAAGGCTGTCATTTTTATGAAAAACTGATGACTGTGCCTTTCTCCCAAGTGATGGCAGATGGCTTTGAACCACTGACCTTTTGGTTATCAGTTGAGTGCTTTAGCCATATGTACCACCAGGGCTCCTTTTTCCTTCCAATACAATGAACAAACAAGAGTTTGCAAGATTAAGAGCCCTACGTGCCTACATACTTTATAAAATTGAGCTCTTATACCTCTCTGCAGCCTGCATCCTCAGGATAGCAATTTCTCCTTTTATTAGATGTGTGTGTGTGTGTGTGTGTGTGTGTGTGTGTGTCTGTGTGCGCGTGCACTCGTGAGAGAGACTGTGAAATATACTATGCAAGTAAAATGATTTGTGCTTGCGTCTTTTGATCAGTTGCATTATTTTATTACTATTTTAAATTACAAAGCATGGAACATAAATTTTTTCCTGCACTCCTTATTCTTTTCTTAGAATAGGATCCTAGAGGTAGAACTCTTGAATTAGAGAGAATTAGTAGTTTAAAATATCTTGACAAATTGCTGTCCAGAAAAATTATGCTAGTTTACATGACACTTGGCGATACACAAGCTTTGTATAAAGCTCAGACTTATGCTGTCAAGTTGATTCTGACTCTCAGTGACCCTGCGTCAGGTGTATGAGGATATAGATCATAATGGGAGGAGAATGTCCACCTTTCTTCCTTGGAGTGAATGTTGGATTCAAACTGACAGAGCCATGTGGTCTTCGGGTTAGTTAGCAGTGCAACAAGCTAGAGGTTACGTCACTAGAGCTCCTACTCTGAAAAGACCCAGGCCCCAAAGAGCTAAAACATATTGAAAATGAATAACTATGCATGTTTTTTTTTCGATCAGGAAGATGGCATGGGATCAGTACTGGCCTAGTGGCAAGAATCTGTGCTGCAATCCTAAAGGCATGTGGTTGGAGGCTACCAGTTGCTCCCTGAGAAAATGATGGGCAGTCTCCTCCTGTGCAATTAACTGCCTCTGAAAACCTGCTGGAGAGTTAGCTATGGGTGCATTCCAACACTGTGGTACACAATAGATAGATATAGATGTGGATATATGTGTGGATATAGTTTTGTTTTATGGTTGTTGATGCTATGTATAGGTGGAAACAGGTCATTGCTGTGTAAACATTCATTGAAATGACAATAAAGTATTATTTTAAAGAATATTAGGGACATTCTAAAAACTAACATTGCCAGAGATCTCAATATTGATTTGGGACCAATTAGTGTGCAGTGTAAGAAAATAACCAAATGAATTCCAGCTCACAGTGACCTTTCAGGTTAATGTGCGTCCTTTTGGGAGCGGACTTTCCATCTTCTTCCCGAGTTGTAGCTGGAGAGCTAGAACTGTAGACCTTTTGGTTAGAAGTTCAACACCTCAGTTATTATGCCACTGGGGCTCCTTGAATAACCAGAATGTCCAGTTATTGGGACAGCAGCAGTGAACAAGGCAGTGTTGGTAAGGTCAGGAAACAGAAGAGGAGGTGGTGGGCATGGAGAAATGAGATTTGGAGGCATTGAGGAGTGTATTACGGAGTTGGAATTTTATTCCACAAAGGGAAATGACATGATCCTGATCCAATTTGCCTTTAAAAATATCTCTTAATCCTAGTGTGAAAACCAGATTAGAGGAACGGGCACAGCCTTCTGTCAGTTTTTCTTACTGTGGTGGTTTGTGTGCGGCTGTGCTGTGCACCAGTCCTCCAGACACCATCAGGGCCCCCCCATCACGGACAGGCATCAGCAGGGATTCCAGGTTAAGAAGAAAAGAAAAGCAACATTGTCAGATGTAGACTTGGAAGAGGAAACCCCCAGATTGGAAGGCACTCAAAATACATACTGGCTGAAACAATTGACTCCTTATGTAGCAGGTACCAGCAAAGCGTTTTAGTTAACCAAAGAGGCTAGTGACAGGCAGGCTAACACTGATACTTGAGATAAAGAGTGATATTGATGCTTTTTTACCTCTGTGGGACTTCAAATGAGTATGGTCAAGTATTATGGTCCATTCAGGCTTTGGTTGTGTAGCTGGGGCCTTCCCAGGGTCTTCATCCCCTGGTTCCTGGGTTAGAGCATCCCAGATACCCAGGATTCCAAACCTCAGCCATGTATTCCCAGGTAGAATCGCGCCATTCCTGGGAGCGCAGCGCTTCTGTCTTGGCAGGGGCTCCTGCTGTGCATATAGATCCCACAGCCACATATGCTTGCGCTCTTTGATGTGGCTCCTCTTTTAGGAGCATGTGCTCTATGGCTGATTGCTCCCTTGAGCTGACAAGCAGAGCAGTCATTGGCACCACCCTCGCCATATGCGTGTCACTTTCCATTTCCCTGACATAGCAGGATTGAGTCTCTTGATTACAACCTGCGTCTCTGTAATGAGGTTCTCCTCCATTTTTTGAGCTGGTTGTCATGATTTATTTTCTGCATTTTCCCCACTAGTTTTTCCTGCCCTTGCTGCATTTCCTTAGAGTTCCCAGAGTGCTTTCAGAAAGCAGAATTGGCATGAGGGCATCACCAGGCAGAGAGCAGTGGGGGTGGGTATTACTTAAATGGACAGAGAACCACCTGTTCAGCCTCATGAGAGTTGTGGTCCGAGGGTCGAGGTGGTAATGCTCTGTGTCTGGGCTGATTTAAAAGTGCAATTCTTGGCACTTCCCTCTCCCATCTGCCTGTCTGCTGTATGTTGATTCTTGTTGTTATATGCTGTTGAGTTGACTGTGACTCAAAGCAACCCTATGTATAACTCTGAACCCTGCCCTGTCCTGAGCCAGTCTCACCATCTCTGACATTCCTGTCACATAACCCCAGTTACTGTGTCAATCAGTCTCATCCGGGTTGTCTTCTGTGTTGTCCCTACACCCTTCCAAGCATGATGTCCTTCTAGGACTGGTCCCTCCTAGCCATATGCCCAAAGTATGTGAGGTGGAGCTTCAAAATCCTAGTCTCCAGTGAGCAGCTTGGTTTCCCCTTCTCCAGGACAGGTTTGTTCTCTTCTCCAGAACAGATTTGTTCATTCTCATGGTGGTTCTTTGTATATTCAATACTCCTCTCTAGCACCACAGCTCAAAGGCATTGATCCTTATTCTATCATCCTTAGTCCAGCTCTCCAATACATAGCAAATATTGTGAAGACCATGGCCTGTATCATATGCACCTTAGTCTCTAGACTGACATCGTTGCTCATCAGTACTCTGGAGAGGTCCCTGACAGTAGATTTTCCCAATACAACTAATCTTTTGATTTCCTGACTGTTGGTGCCAAGAGTGTTGATTGTGGAGCTGAGCAAGCTATATATAATTTGTAACAATCTCCATCTCTTCTCTGTCATAATTGGCCCAGTGGTAAGGATCTTTGTCTTCTTGATGTTGACCTTCAAGGTATAGTAAAGACTGCAGTCCTTGATCTGCAGCAAACCCGAGGAATTAGAACACAAGAGAGAATTACAGTCAGAACACTCCTGAGAAACTAGGGTGAACAGACTTTGTCTCTCGTTTTCAGGGCATGTTATAAAGAGGGAGCATTCTCGGGAGAAGGATAACATGCTGGAAAAAGTAGAGGGGAAAAATAAGGAGCTCCCTCAATGGGATGGGCTGATACAGAGGTTGCGACAATTGGTTCAGGCACAGGAACCATCGTGAGGACGGTGCAGGACAGGCCAGGGTTTCATGCAGTTGGACATGGTGTTGCTGTGACTTGTGTGAAGTTTTGTGGAGCGGCCTGATTTTCCATTAAACAGTTCATACACATTCTCTCAGATCCTGCCTTATTAGCATCACAACTGAAAAACTCATTGCCATTGAGTTGGAATTGGCTGTAGAGGGTCTTCGAGTAGGTTTTCAGAGGCTGGAAAGAACACAGAAGATTGCCCATCTTTCTCTTTCTGCTGGTGGATTTGAACCACCTATCTTTGGGTTAGCAGTGCAACTCCTTACCCACTAGGCTACCAGAGCTCTATTAATATTATTGAGGTGAAAATTTAAAGCCCATAGGATGACTCGATCAGATTACAAAATGGAGGTTAATTATATAATACTGAGATGTGGGTCCCAGGCAAGTTGATACTCATTTTGGGGGACATAACTCAGTCATAACACTTTCTCAGTGTCACCCAATAAAAAGGATTTTACATGTGAGGTGTTACAAATATAACAACCAGTACTCATTCAGAGTCTCAGTACATCAGTACAGACCCATCGATACTGTGCAAGAAATATTTGTGTCAGTCCTGCAGGGCATGAATAATGTGCCAGATCTGAGACGTGCGGAAGGAAGCTGCCTTGGAGGGTTGGGGGCAGTGCCAGTGCTGGAACGGGTGTCAGAATGTTGTCTGCAGATGGTGATGGGCAGGGACAGTGCCAGTGCCCAGGGCCACAGCAGTCACAGGCTCCTAAATGAGGGCCTTCTCTGACGACATGACCCTCTTATTCCTCCAGGATTCTCTCCACAGAAAAACAGTCAGCGTTATTAATCTAGGAAGTAATTGGGCTCTGCCAAGCTCTTCATTATATTAGCAGGTGGCCTCGCAAGGAGTCAGCTAAAATCGTGCCAATTCAGCACCAGGCGGCATTTCCACCCCCGAAGCCTCAGGAAGAGCGTTGGGGAGTAAACAGTTTTCATGTTAGGAAGTCCCCAGCGATCTTGGATTTTGCGAGAGCCCAGTTGTAAATAATTCTGAGAGCAAACCAATTATGTTAGTTTTACTTTCCAGCCCACAGTGCAGAAAATTTCACTGCTGAAGTGGAAGAATTCTGTTGATGCCACTGAAGTCCAAGGGCGGCAGGGGTGGTGTGGCACCATTAGCCTCCTGCTGACACAGGTGGTTGTTTTATAGGAAATGTCTGTTCCTTGAAAACTTCATTTAACAGGAATTCACCACTGGATCAGGAAGCAATGTCAAGACAGATAGAGAAAATGTGGGTGTTGAAGGGGTTTAATTTTGTTTGGATCCACAATCAACATCCATGGCAGCCACAATCAAGAGATTGAAAGATGTGCTGTCCTGGGAAATTGGCTGTCAAGGACACTTCTAAACTGCTAAAGAACGAGAATGTCAGTTTAAAGACTAACTTGTGTTAGTGTGATGGAAGCCACAGTCCTTTCATCTGCTATTAAAGCTGTAAATGATTTCATTTTACTGGGATCCACAAGCAATATCGACAGTAGCAACAGTCAAGAAATCAAAAGATGTATTGCATTGAGCAAATCTGCTATCAAAGATCTCTTTAAAGTGCTAAGGAGCAAGAATGTCAACTGAGCGAGAAAAGTGTGTCTTACTCAAACTAAAGGGAGTTCTGGTGGCTTGGTGGTAAAGAGTTGTGCTGATAGCCCAGAGGTATGCAGTGTGAACTCACCAGCTGCTCTACAGGACATGGATGGGCATTCTCTTCCCATGTAATTTACTGCCTCTGAAAATCATTAGAGGCAGCCAAGGGTCATTTCTAACTTGACAGCACCTAACAACAACAACAACAACAACAAAGATTTTTAAAATAATATTTTGTTGTAATTTGAGTGAAAATTTACAGAGCAAATTAGATATCTATTTGTATACATTTTGTTTATGATGTTTGTTGTGATCCTCACAGCATAATAGTACCCTTCCCACTTTTCTTTCTGTGTTTCTCATCTCCATTCCTCCTTTTCTGGTCCCTTCCTTTATTCTGAGCTTTGCTTTTGGGCAGGTATCATCATGCATGCTGATTATTCCGTGGAATGCCTGCCTCTCTGTTATTGTTCATCCCACAGGCCTGTCTGTTGTTTGTCTGAATGTTGAACCATGCGGATGAGCTCAGTTCTAGACTTGACAATTGAGCTAGAGCTGTAGTCAGAGAGGGGGGATCTCCATCAGGAAGTTGCCAGCCATCACTGGAGGATTTGTGTGAGAAGTTGCGTTGCTGGATTCCTAACAAAGTGTATCTCCAACATATATTGCTGATTGTGCTTGAAAGTGACTCTGTCTTATTTCCACTTGTCATTTCTGTTTTATCATGTTCTTTCTAATCCTGACTAGCAAGAAGTTATTATAAATACAGAAAAGAAAATAAAACCAAAATGGATGCCAGATGAAACGATGAAGATTCCATTAAAGCATCACAAAGTGGAAACAAAGGGAGGAGATGTTGAAGTGAAATAACTGAACAGAAGATTTCAAAGGGCAGCTCAAGAAGACAGAGTGTAACAAAATGCACAAAAAGCTGGAGACAGAGAATGAAAAGGGAAGAATTCTAGCAGCATTTCCCAAGCTGAAAGAACCAAAAACAAGGGTGCTCTGGTGGCCTACTGGCAAGAAGCTGTGCTGCAACCACAAAGGTGTGAGGTTCAAATCCACCAGATGCTCTGCTAAAGAAGGAGGAGAGTCTCCTCCTGTCTCAGTCGGACCTGATTTGACGATACACAACCGGGGGGGGGGGGGGGGGAAGGGAGAATTGAAAACCAGAATCAAGCCTCAAGTTGCAGTACTGAAGGAGAAAATCTTGAATGATCCAGGAAGCGTCAAAAGAAGATGGAAGGAATATACAGAATCACTATACCAAAAGAATTCGTCAACACGAAAATATTTCAGGACATACCATATGAACAAGAGCCAGTGGTAACAAAGGAAGAATGTCAAGCTGTGTTGAAGACACTGACAAAAATTGAGGGCTCGGCTATAGATGGGAGACCAATTGACATGTTTGCACTAACAGATGCAAACCTGGATGAGCTCACTAGTCTATACCAGGAAATTTGGAGGACAATTCCCTGGCCAACTGACTGGAAGAGATCCATATTTCTTTTCGTTCCCAGGAAAAGTGACACCACAGAATGTGAAGATATCAAACAACCTCATTAATATTGCATGCAAGGCCAATCTTTGGAAAAAGACTTGACACTGGGAAAGGTAGAATGTCAGTGAAAGAGAGAGAGACATGATTGACCGAGTGACTGTAACCACAGACTTGAGCATAACAGACACTGTAAGGATGTCACAGGGGAGGGTAAGGTTCCAATCCCTGCTCATTCCCAAATCTTATAGTGATTTTACCTCAGTCACACAAGTTACTGGGGAAAGCAAACTTACAACCAGAAACACTTGTAGCAAAATACTGAAATTCTGCAGACTATTGTTGTTGTCAGGTATAACTTATAGGACTCTGTGATCTGCAGCCCTGAATCTTGTCCTACCTTATACTATCTTCATCCATTTCTGACACACTTGAGCCCATTGCTGGAGTCACCATTTCAGTCCACCTCATTGGAGGTGTCCTTTTCTTTCACTGACCTTCCACCTTTCCAAGGAATAATTTCTCCTAGCAACATGCCCAAGGTGTAAGAGACAAAACTATGCCATCCTTGCCTCCAAGGAGCACTCTGGTTGCACTTTTGGTTGCATTTTTCCCAGGACACATATGTTTGTTCTTTTGTAGTCCATGGGATATTCAGTATTCTTCTCCAACACCACAACCCAAAGGCATGAATTCTCCTTCTATCATCCTAATTCACCGTCCAGCTCTCAGATGCATAGCAAGTGACTGAAAAAAAAAAATCATGATCTGAATCAGGCACACTTTAGTCTTCAGACTGATCTCATTGCTCTTCAGTATTTTGGAGAGATCCCGGACAGAAGACTTTCCCAATGTGTTTCTTGATCTGAATGCTGGTATCAGTGGTACTGATTATGGATCCAAGTAAGGTGAAATCATTGAAAGTTTTAATCCTTTCTCCATTTATCGTGATGCTGCCTGTAGGCCCAGTGGTAAGGACCTTTGTTGTCTTATGTTGACGCTTCTGCAGGAAACACTTCAAATCTTCACTTTTAGCAAGCAGTGTTATATCATTTGCATAATAAAGGTTATTGATGAGTCATCCTTTGATCCTGATGCCACATTTCTGTTCATAGAGTTCAGCTTCACAAATTATTTGCTCAGCATGTAGACTGAATGTTGTTGTTGTGTGCCTTCGAGTTGCCTCCAACTCATAGCGACCCTATGTACAACAGCCCTAAACCCTGCTCTATCCTGTGCCAATCTCACTATCTCTGACACACCTACACCCATTACCCAGTCACTGAATCAATCCATCTCATCGAGGGTCTTCCTCTCCTGCACAGTCCCTCTACTCTCCAAGCATGACATCTCTCTCCAAAAACTGGTCTCTCCTTGCAACATGTTCAAAGTATGTCAGATTTCAGAATCCTTGACTCCAAGGAAGAGCCTGTTTTCACTCTGTCCAGAACAAACATGTTTCTTCTCTTTGCAGTCCATGGTATATTCAGTACTCTTCTCCAACACCACAGCTCAAAGGCATCAATTCCCCTTCTAGAATCCTTAGTCATTGTCCAGCTCTCTGATGCATAACAAGTGATTGCAAAGACCATGGCCTGTATCAGGCGCACCTTAGTCTCCAGACTGACATCGTTGCTCTTCAGTACTTTGGAGAGGTCTCTGACAGCACACTTTCCCAATGTAATACATCTGACAGTATGCCTAACGTATGTTGTCAAAGAAATATGCTCTCTCCAAACTGTCTTGAGTCATACTTGATTTCCATGATGATTACCCAACAAGGTGGAATGACACAGTGACTGTAGCAATGGACTGAAAGTGTATCAGAGATGACGAGTATGACACAGGATGGGACAGGTTCAGATTTGTTGTTTTTAGGCTCACTGTGAGTCATACTCGACTCACTGGCACCTAACAAATCCATTGCTGCAGCCACTGCGTTAATCTACTGCATTTTATTGAGCATCTTCCTCTCCTTCACTGACCCTCTATCTTTCCAAGCACGCTATCCCCTTCCAATGACCAGACCCTCTTGACAACATGCCCAAACTATGGGATGAAACCTTTACAAATTTTGCTTCTAAGGAGGGTTCTGGTTGCATTTTTTCAACACAGATTTATTTGTTCTTTTGGCAGTCCTTGGGATATTTCATTCTTGTGTTCAACAACACTATTCATAGGCTTCAGTTCTTCCTCAGTCTTCTTAATTCATTGTCCTACTTTCACATGCATAGGAAACACCTGAAGATACCATGTCGTGGGTCAAGCACACCTTAGTCTTTAAGTTGATAACTTTGCCCGTTGGCATTTTAAAGAGGTTCTTGAGAGCAGATTTTTCAGTGCAATGTGGCTTGATTTCTTGACTACCACTCCTCTAGTCTGTAGGGTTACTGTAATCTATTCAGCAACAGTAGATGATATTTTTGGGCTAACATAATTCAGTTTATAACACAACCCAAATCTGAATTTTATCTCCAGGCCATTGGCTTGCAGCAACTGCATTAGGTTAAAAAATTCTTGTTATGGCAAAATTGTGGAAATTATAAATCCAAACTAGGTTTCTAATGGTTTAATTAATCATTTCACTTGACCCCCTCCTAGGTGTGTTCATGGGTGCTGGAGGAGATTGGTAATAATGAACTAAACTCTTTGTCTGCCTTGCTGGGTTCCTAACACAGAGCTGGACATAGAAGATGCCCATCGTCAACATGTTTTGAAGGGGCGCATAAGTGAATGATGAAAACGCACAGCCCTGCATTCCTTTAAAATGGCAAATCTTAAAGTTTAAAATGCTGTTTGTCAGTTTTGTGCTTATTTTTTCCAGGCTAATATTAAAAGGGAATCTCTGCTCATGAGACGGTCCCCGTGTCACAGGCTGACAGTTTTAGTGCTTGCCAAATGCCACGTGGTCCAGTTCCTGATTTATAAAGAGCGCTCAGCATATTAATGGGTGAGATCCCCGGTTGGATGAATAATAAATGGCAACACTATGGATTGCAAGAAAATATGCAAAGCTATTGGAAAATACTCTTAACGGCAGGCCTCCCATCTGTAGCTCTGACTTCCCTGGGGAAAACGAAAGAGGTCTGAGTGATAATCCTTCAGCCGTAAAAGAAGAAAATGAAGTTCCATATGGGGCATTGGATTGATCCTAGGAAATTACAGGGCTGGGGAAATTTTAGAACAATTAGATCTCCTCTGCACCAAACTCAGTAGGTGGCTGAATTGGGTGGTGGTGATGGGATGTGAACGAAATATTAGTACCCAAATATTTGGAAATTTAGTCAGGAGCTTCTTCAAGCCTAAGAGGTGGAGCCTCAGAGGTGTCAAATGTATTTAATTGTTGATTCTGAGAGTGAATCCAGAGCCATTAGCTTTTCCCTGCCAAGCCCCTGTTGTCCCCTTCCTCGTCTGGTCTAACCAGTCTCCAAATTTCCCTGAATCTTACCTGTTCCTGGTCCACAGAGACAGGTCAGGGTCGTCTTTGTTATGTGAATGAGACACATAATTGTGTCTGTCAGAAAGTTATGCTTCAGGGCTGTATCATTTCTCCACGCCTATTCAATCTGTATACTGAGCAGATTGTTTTAGAAGCTTTAGAATAGTTTAGAAGTTTTAGAAAGCTGGAATATAGGGAAGACATCAGGATTGGAGGAAGATACATCAGCAACCTGCATTTTGCAGATTGTATAACTTTGCTTGCTGAAAGTGAGAACGATTTGAAATGCTTGATCAAAGGCTACAGCCTTTAATATGGATTGCATCTCAAAATCAAGAAGTCAAAAATCTTCGCCTGTGGAGCTCTGGTGGCCTAGTGGCAAGAAGCTGTGCTGCAGCCCCAAAGGTATGCATTTCTAATCCACCAGATACTCCGCTGGAGAAGCAGGGGTAATCGCCTCCTGTGCCAGGTGGATCCAATTTGATGGTACACAACAAGAAAAAATAATTTTAAAAATTCCTCACCTGTCAATAGGCAACCGCCTGATAGATGGAGAAAAGATTGGAGCTGTCAACAATTTAATCTTACTTGGATCCACAGTTGACATCAGTGAAGAAATAAAAAGATGTATTGCATTGGAAAATCTGTTGTCATGGTCCTCTTTAAAGTGATAAAGAACAAGGATGTAATTTTAAAGACTCGAGTGCACCTGATCCAAGCCATTTTAATTGCTTATGAGGCATTTGAAAGTTGGTCAATGAATAAGGATGGCAGAAGAAGAATCAATGGCTTTGAGTTGTGGTGTTGGAGAAGAGTAACAAATATCCCATGGCCTTCCAAAAGAACAAACAAGTCTGTCTTGAAGAAAGTGCAGTCAGGGTGTTCCTTAGAGGCAAGGATGATGAAGCTTTATCTCATATTCTTTGGGCATGTTGTCAGGAAGGGCCAGTCCTTGGAAAAAGACATCATATTTGGAAAGGTGGAGGGTCAGCGAAAGAGAGGAAGATCCTCAATGAGATGAATTGACTTGACACAGTGATTATAGCAAAGGGCTCAAGAATATTAGAGATGCTGAGGATGGCACAGGATAGGGCAAAATTCAGATCCATTGTTCATACGGTCCCCACAAGTCATACTCAACTGAGGGCACCTTACAACAATAGTAACATATGCAAATAGATGTGGAATAGGCTAGAAGCTGTGAAAAGTTGGCCTTTTCTAGAGAGTTTAACCATTTGAATGAATTGGTTCTAGGCTGCTGTTGTGGCGTGCTAGGTTTAAAACAAGAAGCCTTGGTGGCATATGTTTTATGTGTTTGGTTGTTTAACCGAAAGGTTAGTGGTTTGCGTGTACCAGGCACTCCCCAGGAGAAGTGTGAGGCAGTCCTTCCTGAAGATTTACAGCCTCAGAAATGTGATGGAGGGTCGCTATGAGTTGGAATGGACTCAGTGCCAGTGGGTTGAGTTTAAAATATCTTCTTTCCAAATGCTTTAATGTTCTTATTTGTTTTACATTTCCTGAATTCTATAAAAACCTCTTGAAAGTGTTAAAAGAGTAAAGATGTCACTCTGAAGACTAAGGTGCTCTTGACCCAAGCCCTGGTCTTTTCAGTCATCTCATATGCATGTCAAAGAAGGACAGTAAATAAGGAAGACCAAAGACCAACTGGCTGTGATCTGTGGTGTTGGTGAGGAGCAGTGACTGTATTATGGACCACCACAGGAACATGCATGTCCATCTTAGAAAAAGTGCTTCTGGCGTGCTCCTTGGTAGCAAAGAGGGCAAGATTATTTTTTATTTCTTATATTTTATTTCTTACCGTTTCTAAATCCTATAAATTATAATCTTCGAGCTTCATTGACTTGGCAGTTGTAGGTATGGGTTCTGGATGTTTTTATATTTTTGTTTTTAAACTCACCTAATTGCCACTGGTTTGTTTCTGACTCACAGCAACCTTGTGGGACAGAGCACAGCTGCCCCAAAGCATGTCTAAGGCTGTAATATTTGTGGGAGCAGACTACCGGCACGTATGATTACAACATGTTTGATTACCTAGATTTGATATCCTGACCTTTCTGTTACCGGTCTACTGCTTAATCCACGTTGCCACTAGAGTACCTTTTAGTTTAACAATCAACTTGAAACCTCCCACAAGTTAGATCGATTGGACAGTCTCCACATAGCAGAGAGGGGGGGTCCCTGGACAGTGCAGAGTTATAACCAGCTTGGCTGCAAAGCGAAAGAGTGGAGATTCACATTCACCCAGGAGAACCTTGAAAGAAACGCCTGGTTATCTATTTCCCCCAAATCAGCCACTAACGAGTCACTTTGAACACATAGGCAACCATTTCTCTAAGAGTTGACTTGCTGGCAACCAACAAACAACCTTAGAATGAATACTTCCATAATGCCAAGATGGAATGGGTATATCAGGTGGTGTCTAGGACTCTGCAGCCTCCTGGATGGATCCTGGGCAGCCGACCTTTGGCATTGTTGCTGATCAGGCTCTGGGCCCTGCAGCAGACCCTAGAATGCAGGGACGGGTTGGGGGGGGTGGGAGGCCAAGGTCAGAGTGAATTGCAGGGAGCACAGCCATACCTTGTGTCATTGTGCTTCACTTTATTTAACTTTGAAGATGCTGCTTTCTTTGGGGTTTTGTTTTGTCTAAATTGAAGGTTTGTGGCAACCTTGTGTCCAGTAAGTCTGTAGGTAGCATTTTTCCGACTGCTGTACCTGCTTTGTGTCTCTGAGTCCTATTTTGGTCATTCTCATACTGTTTTCAGATCTTTGCCGAATGCTTTTGCACACCTATCAAAGTATAGTAGAGGGCCCACTAACTTTTATCTGCAACAGGAGACCAAAAACCCAAGTGACTCACTTGATTGCGGTGCTGGCTTTATTATGGTGACCTGGGACCGGACTCACAAGGTCTCAGAGATTGGCCTGCCTAAAGGCGGGAGAAGACTCACTTTACTTGAGTCAATTCTGACTCTCAAGGACCCTGTAGGACAGGATAGAAATGCCAGTGGGATTTCTTTGGCTTTAATCTTTATGCCCATATATTGTCAGAAGGGACCAGTCCTTGGAAGAAGACATCCTGCTGGTAAGGGTGGAGAATCAAAGAAAAGAGAAGGAGAACCTCAACAAGCTGGCCTGACACAGCGGCTGTACCAGTGAGTTTGAGCATGTCAGAGATAGTGAGGACCGTGCAGGAACGGGCAAGGCTCGCATCTGTTGTTCCGAGGGTCGCTGTGAGTTGTATTTGACTCAGTGGAACCTAACAACAATTCTTTATAGTAGCCGACCGCCTCATCTTTCTCCCTCTGTGTAGCTGGTCAGTTTGACTCACAGATCCTTCTGTTAACAGCTGTATTTAACTATAATGCCCACACAGTGTTGGGCTAGGAGCTTAAAAAAAAAAAAAGAAATGGGAGGAAAGTGAAGAAACTTGATGTGCTTCTGAGAGTCTTGTCCAGGCTGAATGCTGCCCTCTGACAGAGAAAAGGAAGCTCACCTCGATGACCTGGATCTCAGAGAGTTGCTAGGAAACTAGACACTGTTGATTTTGTGTTTGGGTTCAGAATGTTTTCTTTCTCTGGAGGTTCAGATCTACCAGCTCCTCTGGAGAGAGAAGGGCAGTCTGCTCCGTGCGATTTCCAGCCTCAGAAGCCCAACGACAGTGTGGAGTTTGAGTTTGTTGTTGTCGTGTACTGTCAAGTTGGAACCGACCCAGAGGCAGTTAGTCACACAGGAGGAGATTGCCAATCCTTCTGTAATGGAACAGTTAGTGGATTTGAACCACATGCCTTTGAGACTGTACAGTTGCCTAGTTTAGCAGGTAGAAAAGGAGCCCTTGTTGCTCTTTGTTCAGCTTTGGATACTAAACAAAAGGTCAGTTGAAACTCCCCAGCCACTCTGCATATGAGGAATTTGACAGTCTGCTGTGAAGCTCAGAGCCTTGGAAACCCTGTGGTCCTCACGAAGGGTATGATTGAGTTGAGCAACACTGAGCGATTTTCAGAACCCTGTTTTATCCTGTGCCAAACTCCACAGAGCAATTCTGTTCCATCTCATGTGGTGATTGTGAGTTGGGATCTCCTCTGTGGCAGTAGTTAATAGGTAGAGATTGTGGAATTAAAGCTTTTATTCCAAACAACCTGACATTTTGGGGGCTTTATTTTTCTTTTACTGGGGGGCATTCAAATCTTACATGTCCAGAAAGTCATCTTTGCTTAATGTTTAATGTTTTAATCTTGAAAATACTAATAATTAAAACAGCCCCCTCAGCTCTACTGCTGGAGATAATACATTTGCTGTCTCTTTCCCAGACCATCATCACTCCCACCCCGTCCAACCTCCCCAAGAGATTGCTACCCTCCCCAGCCCCCACTCCCCACACCCCACCCCCGCTGCTATTAAGTTGATTCTGACTCATAGTGACACTCCCTCAAGTCCAGGCTGTAAATCTTTATGTGTGGAGAGAGACTTGGTGGATTCGAACCTGCAGCCTTTAGTCTAGCAGAACAACCTGCTATGTGTTATGGTAAGGAATTGATGATAGTCATGTTCGGGAGAATGGCAGAATGATTTCCAAACATACTATTGCACCAAGCACGGTGGCCTTGCTCCACACAATAGAATTTCTCTGCTCAATTAAAGAACTGTATTTTCTTTGCTGCATTTCCCTTGTTACATGTGCTCTTTCTGTCCTTAACGATTTTATTGCACTTGACGCTCGTTAGAGTGTATCATGAACACAGAACACTAAGTGAAAGAGATGAGTGCTCTGGTTACAGACTGGTGACGTGTCCTCCACTGTGTAAAGATCTTCTGTGCCACATGGCCATTACCACTTCCAAGCAAGATAGGGATGAAGTGGACCTGGTCGTGGCCTGTCGCTCTGGAATGGACGATATCAGGAAGACACACTTCTTCTGGTTATTGGACTGAGCAACGTAGAAAAGCCAAGATTCGTCATTTGCTTAATGGGCTCCAGCACGGTAGAGATTATGAGGCTGGCACCACATCGGGCAGGGTTTCACTCTGTGGAATGATCAGTATGTGTCTGCAGTGATGTGATGGCGCATAACAAAACCGAGAGCTCGAAGGATGTAATGGACAGGAAGAAGATTAAGCAGAGGGGCATTTAGCCATTTCTTTGTTCTTAAAAAATGTAGAAATTATATACCTGGTCTTGAATGAGTTTTTACAGCATCCCTGTCCACTTAAGAGGCATATATTTCTTCTATTGGAGAGTCTCTTTTATTGTTGTTTCAGGTGTATAAGCAACTCTGTGTACAACAGAATGTCACCTTGTGTGGTCCTGCACCAGCATCACAGTTTGCTGTTCTTGAGCCTGTTTTTGCAGCCATCATGCCAGCCTATCTTATTGAGGGCTCTCCTTTCTTTTTCTAATCCTCTGCTTTCCCCAGAGGGAGCTCTGGTGGTTTAGCGGTAAGGAGTTGGATTGCCAACCCAAAGGCACGTGGTTTGAATCCACTAGCTGCTCTGAGGAAGAAAGATGGGCTGTCTCCTTTTGTGTGATTTTGCTACCTCAGAAAACATGCTGAAGGGTTCCTTCCAACCGGACAGCAATGAACGGCACCGATTGCCCCAACACGCCGTGCTTCTTCAGAGTGGGCTCCCTCCTGATGACTTGTCTAAAGAAATAGAGACAAAATGTTAACATTCTCAAGCCTAAGGACTGTGCTAGCTGTTCTGCTTCCAAGATGGAGTTGGTCCTCTTGGCAGTCATATTTCATATTCTTGGCCAGCACCATAATCCAAAGACATCAGCTCTTCCATCTTCCTTTTTCCTTGTCCTCCCTTCCCATACCTGTGAGGCAGTTGATAATAACGTGCCTCAGGTCGGGCACACCTTAGTCCTCAAAATGACATCTTTACATTCTAACACTGTAATGGAGTCTTTTGCAGCAGATGGGCTCAACAGGTGAGCAGTGGAGGTCAGTTATGTTAGCTCCAGGTCATGGGAACTAAATGTGCTCAATCCTGTGCCATCTTCACAACTGCCGGTTTTTGCTCAAGCTAATTGTGTCGTTACCTTGTGTTATGAATGCCTTCCAACCTCCGGGCTCACATCCTAGCGCGTACACCCCAAGCCATTCTGTTGTGAGCAGTAGGACTTTCATTGGCAAATTTTCAAATGTAGATTGCCAGACTTTTCTTTCTAGTCAGTCTGGCTACTCTGTGGACACTTAGCCTCTTGGCTCCTGAAACAGCCCCTATGTCTGCAATTCTAGCAGCACAGCTTGTAACAACATTACAGCAACGCATCAGCCCTGACAGCTAATGACAGAGGCCTCTCTCAATCTCATGGAAATTTCTATGATATGAATGTTGGTAACGCTTGTCTTAAGACACAGGTTCAAATATATTTCAGGTCAAAATACATTTTGCGGGTAATTACTTGGGGAACTACTTTTTGACTGTGAGAAAGCATGTCTTTTTTCTGTTTTGTGGAGTGTAATTGCCTGGGATACTTGTAATTACTTAAAGCTTAGTGGTTTGAGTGCAGAGGCACTTCAGAAGAAAGGCCTGGCTGTCCACTTCTGCAAAATCAGCCAACCCTGTGGAGCCCAGTTCTCCTCCGACCCTTAGGGGGTCACTGTGAGTCCAAGTTGACTTGTCAGCTCATAGAAAAAAAAAAACGTAAGATCATAAACCACGAAAGCTGTTGCTGTTGATTTGGTTCTGGCTGCAAACAAGCCTGTATCTGGTCTCTGAGGCTATAAATCCTATCAGGAGACTGCTGATCCTTCTCTTGTGCGAAACATTGGCAGGTTTGACCCTTGGAGATACGAGGTCTCTGGGTTAGCAACGAAACTCTTCAGACTGTACTACCAAGACTCCCTATAAATACAAATGACTGCATTTTATAAGCATTGAAGAGCCTGGGGCTAATTGTTAGACTAAGGTGACCCTTGCAGGGCCCCGTTTCCAGGGCCCTCATTGGGGAGCAGCAGCACAGTGGCGACTTCGAGACCTGGGCTTTGTGGGAAGGGGCAACCCCTACTTGGACCAGGTCACTGAAGGATTATACTACTGACCCTTAAACAACAGGGATTCTAACAGTATGGGTCCATTAGTACGTGATCTTATTATTATTTTAAATGCCATTTGAGACTAATTATCTCTACATGAATAGTTCATGTCTCCAGTTCATTGCACATCCCAGTGAAAAGCAAGAGTAAATTCCAAGCCAAACCAGGTCCCTTCAAATTTATTCCCACTCATAGCAGCCCTGAGTGTGTCTGAGTAGAATCGGGCTCTGGAGGGTTTTCAGTGTCTGATTATTTGAGGTAGAGTGCCAGGCCTTTCTCATGTGTCTCTGCTGAGTGTACTTGAACCTCTGACCTGTAAGTTAGCAGCTGGTGCCACCCAGGCCTCTAGAACAAGATTAAACCACACCAAACAAACTGACCCACAGCCATCAAGTCAGATGATTCTGACTTACGGCAACCCCATAGGACAGGGTGCAACTGCCCACAGGGTTTCTAAGGCCGTCAGTCCTCATGTAGGAGCAGACGGCCACATCTTTATCTCTCATAGCAGCTGGCAGGTTCGAACTGCAGGCTTTTGATGGACAGTCCAATGCTTAAAGTACTGCGCCACAGGGCTTGTTGAGCAAGATTAACACACATTTTCCATGAGTTCAGTTCCTGGCCACCAAAACCAAGCCAACCCACTGCTCTCAAGCTGGTTCTGACTCTTGACGATCCTCATTCCGTTTCTTAGGCTGTCTATCTTTTAACAAGAGGGGATTGCTCATCTTTGTCCCTCCGAGCCACTGGTTGACTAGGCTGACAACTGTAGGTCAGGAACCCAACATGTACCCCCTCAGCTGCTCTTTAAAAAAAAATTGTATACTGGTTAACTTAACAAAGTTTGTATATTTTGATTTTCACACTGGATCTTTCCCCTTTCCTTTACCCACCGCGCCCTCCACCCATCAAATTGCGTGACCCTATGATTAAGCCTCCCCCTCCCCTTCTTGGATCCTCTTACTCATTCTACAATAATGGTTTTATACAGTATTTGTCCTTATGAGCCTGAGTTAGTTCACTTAGCATAGTACACTCCATTAGTAAAATGAAGGGAACGCAGGTGGCCCAGTGCTTAAGCCCATTCAACTGCTAATGGGAAGGTTAACAGTTGAATCTACCTGGTGGCTCCATAAGAATGAACTGGCACTCTAGTTCCCAGAGAAAACCACCTAGAAAACTCTATGAACAGACCTGGAGTCACTGTGAGATGGAGTAAGAATTCCTCGTGGCACAGTGGTGAAGAGTTTCTATCTGCTAGGTCAGTGTTCACACCTGCCCAGCGATTCCTCTCGAGAGACAAACCTGCTGATCTGCTGCCCTAGAGTCTTCGAAAACCTGTGGGGAAGTTCTGCTTTGTCCTGTGGCAGCACTGTGACTCAGAGTTTGCTCACTGACACTGAAGTTAATGCATCTTTACTTTGGTTTTTGGTAATTCAGGGGGGAAATGAAGTTGTAGCATCTCATTTTGAATTTAATGTGGCTTCAAGTGATGTTAATGCATGTCTAAAATATTGGTTTAATATGAGAACAAGTCCCTGTATAGTGTGAGGATGCTGCCAGTGTCCCGCCTTCCTTGTAATCAGAAGCAATTGTTTTGTAAAATCGCTTTGTGGTGCCCAGATTCTTTTGACGCTGGACTGGATTCTGATCAGTAGATGCAAATGCTTTCTTGTGCATAGTTTCATCCGCTCAGATCTGTCTGCCGGGGGGAGATGTATATTGATTCCTCTGTAATTTAAGATGCACCACTGGGCTTGCTTGAGACAATTCTTGAGGCTGGGAGAGCACAGGGGAGCAGACACTCTGCCTGCTGGGTCAGCTGTTGGTAGGAGAAGCAGCCAGGAAATCTAGCCAGCTACAGGAAAACCATTGCCCAGTAATTTGCGTTTTTGAGGATGAATTTGCATCTTGCCTAGGATCTAACCAGTCCAAGAAGCTTATGGAAATGAAGCCAAGATAGTGACACCTTTTTAGGACTTGGGAGCCATTTAGGGAAGCACTCACAGCCCAGATACACAGCAGGGAAGGACAGAGGAGAAGTTGGCTTGTCATTGAGTATCTGTTCATGGACATGGAGATTTTGGCAATGGATGCTAATGGTGACCGTATGCATGATGAATGTGATGAATGTCACTGCATTGTATACAAATGGACAATTGTCCTGTTAGCTGCTATTGTACCATGAGTCAAAATCAACTCAGTGGCAACTGATTTGGCTTTTTAGGATGACAGTTCAACCCCACCCAATGATCCTGTGAGATAAAGACTTGGTGACCTGCTGCTGTAAAGATTAACACTCACTCCTTTCTTAGCAACATGATTTGGTCCTAAAGACCAGGTTGTTATATGTGAAAATCTGCACTGTGGGGAGATGGAGGAGGACTGTGTTACTATATAATTGTGTTATATACAGTTGCCCAATTGCATCGTCACGTAACTGCCTAATTGCACTGTCACGTGTATACTGTGGAACTGCATTATATAGCTGCCAACTTATGTCACGAGATAACTGTCAATTTATGTCGTTATGTAACTGTTCATTCTATAACTATTAATTTTTCTAAGTTCAAAAAGTTTCTCAAGGCATGTTGTTTAGGAAGTGGATTCCACTCCTGCTTCCAAGGTTATCTTAATCTGGAAGCTCCACCAAACACTGTCCACCACGGGTAACCATTATGGCATTTGACACACCAGTGGCACAGGGTTCAGCATCACAGCAACCCCAAGTTACCTCAGTACAGCAAATTGATAGATCTGTCAGTACTGTACCACTTAGAAGAATGTTCTTCCTAAACACAGTTAACACCAGGCCTGAGGGCTACAGATTGACTCTAAACAAGAGACTGTTCACTATAGACTAGTAAATAAGCATAAGTAAGCCCATGCTTACCTCATTTATTGGGTAATCTGACTTTGCACAGAGTCTTTACCTCATCTTGAACTCTGGACTCTCAGTCAAAAAAAGAGTGAGACACATTTGAGATTTGGCTTGCAGAAGAGTTAACACCAGGATTCCCCTGTCAGAAGACCAATGTTGTGGCTGGGTACCAAAGCGTCCATTTTGACTCAGAGTAACTACATGTGAGGGAGCTCTGGTAGCCTAGAGGGTAAGAAGTTGTGCTGCCAACCCAAAGGCAGGTGGCTCGAATTTATTAGTGGCACCAAGGGAGAAGATGGTCAGTCTGTTCCCATATTACTCCAGAACACAGCAACCTCATAGAGATTCATTAGCTATACTATTTATGGGATCAGTAATAGCTTTTTCCCCCCATGGAATCACTAGATAGATTTGAACTACCATCCTTTTAAATCAGCAACTGAATGGTTAGCCATTTCACCACAAGGGCTCTTGGGAGAAGAGCCCTCCTCTATTTTCTGTTACTATAAAGTCAATTCTGACTCCTAGTTCTACTCAAGCATGGCTGAGATCATGTGGATGGTGCAGGATAGGGCAGGGTTCTGATCTATTGTTCTTAGGGCTGCTGTGGGTCATAGTGGACTTAAGGGCACCTAACAACAACAGTTCTGCTTCTAGAATAAAATAGGAGTGCTCCAGAGGGCTGCCTGTGGGAAATCTTTAGGGAAGCAGACTGCCTTATCTTTTCCCTTTGAAGTGGCTAGTGGATTTGAACTGCCAACCTTTTTTTTTGTTTGTTTGTTTGTTTTTTGTATCACCAAGGCTTCTTGGGAGAAGGATCATCCGCTTGTGAATGTGCAGTCCCAGGAGTGGGATGAAGGGCTGGCTGGCTGCTGTTATCGTGCCCTGAAAACCAGACAAGGAGTCTCTTATTTCCAGGAACCAAACTGTCTCGTGCCCACAACATATGCATCCACATCATACAGTCAAGAGGCTGCTTGTGAATCATTCAATAAAATCGCCTAATTAGCTTTTGAGCTGTCTTTTTTTCGATTTAAATATGAGACATGAGTTGCGTGGCATTTCTCTGAGAGACATTGATTAAAGTGAAAGTATTTGAGCATCTCATGTTATTTAATGGTGAATTTCCAAAATGTGATTTTAAATATTTAAAACATGCCCATTAAAATTCAGACTTATTCAGGTTTGGACTCTCTGGGAATGTTTTATTTTTTTGTTACTTACAGATTATCTGCTTTGATAATCAGGATGCATTAAATTTAAATCAGATCCCCCAAATGCTTGCAAGCCAGTTGGGTTTTTTTTGCTTCCTCCACCCCCCAGCCTAAGATGATAGATTGGTTGCAACTTAAATTCACACATCAGCAAATTGTTCTTTAGAGGGGAGCCCTGGTGGTGGTGCTGTGGTAAAAGTATTTGCTGCGAATCAAAAAACAAGTGGTTCAAGCTCACCACCCACTCTGGGAGAAAGAGGCAGCAATCTACGTTCTTAAGGATGACAACTTTGGAAATCCTATGGGGGCTGTTCTGCCCAGTTCTCCAGGGTCGCTCTACGTTGGAATAGACTTGATGGTAGTGTGCTTGGTTTAAGCAGGCGGTTTTGTTCTTTTTTTTGATAAAAACAACATTCTTAAAATTTTGTTGGCAACCTAAATATTTGTACTATTTCCCTGCAAGTTGTACTGAAACAACAGTAGTTGGCTTCTTCCAAGCTGACTAAAACAGCTCTCTTTAGTAGGGAAAAAACCCCAATTCATTCTTTCCAGCGTATATAATTTCTTTTTCTTGGATCCTTGGCCACCAAGGTGGTTGCTGACTAAATACTATACATAGTTTTCCTTTTCTGTATATCTTTAATTCTTTATCTATTTTCCTAAGAGGTAAAGATATTTCAGGCTTGGTCATCTACAATGACTTGGTCAGATGTGGTGTATAGCCAGTGACACAGATATGGAAGTATATACTTTTCCGTTTAGTTGGAGGGATTGTATTTGACTGTGCAGTTTATAGTGGTGGTGCTGTGGTTAAAGAATTCTTCCACTGACCAAAAGGTTGGTAATTTGAGTTTGCTACTTCCTCTGGCTTTCGTTTATTGGGTTGCTTTTAGTCATCTGTGACTCGATGGCACTTAACAACAACCACTCCCTCTGACTTCCCAGTGGAGGATGAGAAGTCTGTTCCCATGTGATTTGCAGTTGGAGGGTCAACGATGAGTCAGTTCTGATTGGATGGCGTGAATGAGTGAGTCACTGCACGGGAGAAGGAAATGGAATTCTGCTTCCATCAAGACTCGCAACCCTGGGAACCCTGTGAGGCAATTCCACTCTGTCCTGTAAGGTCACTATGAATTACAGTCATCTTAATGTCAGTGGGTTTTATTTGGTTTTGAGTACAGTTTATTTGTTTTCTATAATCTGCAAATTTTTCTTATTTTTTTAAAATAGAGCTTTATCATAGTGTTAAATATTTAGCTTCATCCTTCAAGGTTTTGAGTTCATTTGACAGCAGAAAGGTTATGTGCCTCTGATGATAAAAGATAAGGAGAAATTCACCACAGTAAAAAGGCAATTTGAAGAAATCCCACTTGTAGTGACCTGGGGCAGGCACCAGAGCTGTGGGCGATCAGCATTCCATCCCTAGTGGCATTAAAATGACTCCTTTTTTCCTTCTAGAGGAGGAACAGGGCCCTGAGATGATAACCTGCAGGTGCACAGATAAGCACGTTATCCTTTCCTGGCTCTGTCATTAAGACGGGAAGTCCTTTTTGCTTGCTGCTTCTGTGGAAGGAAATTCAAGCATGCCCACTGCTTGAAATCTGTCCACTTTGAAAAGCTAGGTTGAGGGGAGCTCATCAGGCTTATTGAATATCTCTGCTGTCCTCAGAGTCCTTGAATGCACAAACACTTGACACAAGGGGCTGCTGACTGAAAGGTGGAAGGTTCTAGTTCACTCAGAGGGTCATTAGAAAAAAGACCTGGTGATCCTTTCCTGAAAATATCAGCTGTGGTCAACTCAGAGGCTTAGTGACACATGGGGGTTGCCATGCCTTACCCTCGGCTCGATGGCAACAGGTTTGTATGTACTGTACACACAGTTTGCACCGAATATGTCCCCACCTTATGAACATGCATGTCCCTCGCTCCATGACCATGTTCATACCTGCCCCCCATGACCAGACTAGACCCCATGATCATCCATGACTTCTCATGACCATGCTTGGTCCCTATACCATCTATGATCCCCATGATCATGCATGGTCCTTCATGATCATCCATGTGCCCCCCAATGATGATGCATGTCGCCCCACTGTTGACCATGTGTAAGAGATCAGCCTCTCTCTTACTTTAGTTGGCTCACAAATTCCCCTGTGATTGCTCTAGTCTAGCCTCTTCAAAGAGCTAGCGTGCTAGGATGCCAGTGTAAAGACTTAAGAGGTTCCTGATCCAAACCATGGCATTTTCAGTTGCTTCCTATGCATCTGAAAGTTGGACGGTGAACAAGGATGATTTTTAAAAAAAGGAATCAATGCCTTTGAATTGTGGTGTTGGATAAGAGTACTGATTATCCCATAGATTGCCAAGAGAACAAACAAGTCTGTCGTGGAGTAAGTGCATCAAGGGTGCTCCTTCGAGGCAAGAATGGTGAAACTTGGACTCACATACTTGGGGCATGTTTTAGGAGGGGACAGTCCTTGGAAGAAGATATACTGGGAATGGTGAAAGGTAAGAGAAAGAGAGGAAGGCCCCCAACAAGATGGGTTGACACAGTGACTGCCACCAATGGCTGGAGGCAACCGAGATGGTGATGATGGTTCAAGGTTCAGATCTGTCACTGATAGCATTGCTGAGTCACAGCTGCCTTGATGGCACCAAACAACAGCTGGTGTACACTGCAGAGGCAGCTGGACCATGGAACTAGAAGTAAAGGAGAGAGGAGAGTTGCTGAGGCTAGTCACAGAAAAAGTTTGGTTAGAAATGAAGACAGACATTCATGTCATATGCAAACTATATATTTATCGTCTGGAAGTTGAATAATTAGAAGACCGTGCACTAAATCTAAAAGAATAAGTGCAATTTCAGTAACCCTCAGGCTCTAGGCAGGTAGAATGGATTGTGAAGGTACAAATACCACACATTATTGGATATTCTGCAAACCTGGAAACCCTACTAGATGATGGTATGTCAGTTTCCTATGCGTGTCTTCTTATTGTTGTTGGGGATTCTTTTTTTTTTTAATGAAGGTTTTTGTTTAAATTGTGATTTTAATGAAAGTTTACAGAAAAGTTAGATTTTCATTCATTCCTTGTTGCACATTTTAACCCCTTTTCTCCTCCCCCAGTTCACTTTTTTTCTTTTTAATGTTCATTTGTTGTTGTGCAGTTACCTTCCTCCCTCCTCTTCCCTCCAGTCCTCTTTGCAATGTCCCTCTTCTTCTGGGCTGTTGTCATTGCTTAATTCCATATTCCTTTTAAACGGTTCTTTCCTTCATCTATTCTAATGCAGTGTTTATTATCTGTCCATTTTATCCTGTTCTCCCAACCCGCTATGTCAGACCTGCTTTATAAAGTTTTCTAATTAGATGCCTGTGTGCATGCTATTTGAAAATACGGTAATAGGGCAGCTCACAACTAGAGAAAGTACCATGACCTAGAAGCATATATTTCAATTTCATTTTTAAGAAACCATACTGTTTGCCTCTTCAGTGAAGTAAAACAAAAATAAAACTTGTCCATTAGCTTTGATTTGGCTTTTAGGCTTGCAATTGAAACTTCACATCCCCTCCCCCATTATAACTACCTTTGCTCTTCTGTAAAAAGTGTGTGCTTGAATCTCATTTCAGAGTCTCCAACCTTTTTTTTCCCAGTCTCCTGTTAATAAACACAAGGTGAAAATGTATTGTTGTTGTTGTGTACCTTAGAGTCAGACCCAACCCATAGCTGACCCTTTGGATTTTCAGATGCAGTTAATCACATGGGAGGAGACTGCCCATCCTTCTCCTATGAAAAATATTGAGGACTACTTCAATACAGGGGAGCTCTGGTGGCCTAGTGGCAAGAAGCTGCACTGCAATCCCAAAGGCATGCAGTTTGAGGCCACTCCGCGGGAGAAGGATGGGCTATTTCCTCCTGTGTGTTTAACTGCCTCTGAAAACCTGCTGGAGGGTCAGCTATGGGCCAATTCTGACTCTACTCAACAACAACAATAACTAATGCATAAAGCACTATTACATGGTGCTGTAGTGTGTTATGTGCTGGGCTGTTAACTAAAAGGTCAGCAGTTCGAATCCACCAACTACTCCTTTAGAGGAAAAAACAATCTCCTCATAAAGATTTACTTTTTTCAGAAACCCAATTGAGATGCATCAAGAACACTGATGGACGCAAGGACAGTGGGTTTTTTGGGTTTGAGAAAATTATTGGAACAGTCTGGATCTTAGCGTTTTGTGAATGGCATGTTAGTCCTTAGTATATTAGTGCTTAAAAAAAATGAAACAAAACAACCTTGTCTCATAATGTAATGCATAATATTTAACACTGACTTTTGAAATGATTAGGCACAGTTATCCCCTCCCCACCTCCCTTTGAAACTGCCAGTCTTTTAAAGCATATAACAAGCTTTCTTCCTCCACTAGCACAGATAACTCCCCTTCTGGACAGGAGATAAGGATTCCGGCGATCATGGCAATCCACAGATAAACCCCAGGTCTCATTTGTGCTGTCTGCCCTCTTGACACCCATTTTAGAGCGAGCAGGGATCCAAAAACTTGGGGTGCATGGTATTTTCTTTACCTAAGCACTTTCACCACGGAAGGCGTTCCTGGTAGAGGTCATAGTAAGTCGGGGCTAGGGGCGGGAGAGGAGGTGACATTCATTGTCTCCTATGTACGCACACCCAGGCCCAGAGAGAGGCAGCACTTGTGAGGTGCGTGAGTGCCTGCCAGCCTGCTGGAGTCCTCCTAAAACTGTGTGCACTTATGCATGTGTGTATTGTTGTGGTGACTGCAGCGATGCAATGGACTTGAACATGACAGAGATCATGATGATGGTGCAGGATAGGACATGGCCCAGACCTTTTGTTCAGCGGGTTGCCATGACTCATAGTAAACTTGGAAACACCTGACAGCAATATGTAAAATGTGTTAAAAAAAATCAAACAAACCACACAAACCCCTCCACTCAAATTCACTGCTGTCGAGTTGTAACTAACTCTCAACTGACCATCCAGCAGGTTCCAAATGCTGTAAAATGCACAGGAGGAGATTTCCCGTCTTTCTCCTTTGGAGCCACTCGTGGAGTCAAACCCCTAGAGTGACACTGTCTTTGAGTTAACGTGAGTTATGTCCTATGCCACCCACTGCTCTTGAGTAGATTCTTACTCTTACCCGCCACTGGGTTTCTAAGACTGAAAATCTTTATGAGAGGACATTGTCCATCTTTCTCCCATGGAGCTTGTGGTAAATTGAGACCATTAGTGATAAGAAGCTGTGCTGCAATTCCAAAGGCACACAGTTAGAATCCACCAGCTGCTCCACGGGGGAAGTATGTGCAGTCTCCTCTCATGTGTTTTGAAACAGCCTCTGAACACACACAGTGCTTACTGCATACATACAGGCATTCCTGGGAGAGACTATAGCTTTGGTTCCACCCACTACAATAAAGCAAAGGCTGTGAGTCACCCGATATTTTCTGGTTTCTTGGTGCATATAAAAGTTAGGCTTACATTAGACTTGATTCTATTAAGTGCACAGTTTATAATGTTGTGAGAGCAACCAAACTAGGTCACAGAGCCATGAAGCGAGCACACGCTGTTGTACAAATGGTGCCATAGACTTGCTGGGTGCCAGGTTGCTACAAACCTTTAATTTGTAAAACTCACATTATCTGCAAAGCCTTGTAAAGGGAAGTGCACTGTACAGCCAGATGGGCTGTGTCTTGGACTCCAGGCGGCCACAGACTGCTACCGTGGAAGCTCGTACACCCACAAGCATCTACCACTGCTTGGGCACTCTACTTATGTGTGGTTGAGTTGGGCACATGGACTCCTTTCTCCATACCTTATTCAGTCTGAATGCTGAGCAAATGATTCATGAAGCTGGACTCTATGAAGAGGATTCTAGCATCAGGATTGGAGGAAGACTCATGAACAGCTTGCATTATGTGATGACACAGCTCGGCTTGCTGGAAGTGAGTAGGATATGAAACACTTGCTGCAGAAGATATGGCCTTTGGTATGGATTACATCTCATCAACAAGAAGACAAAGATCTTCACCACAGGACCAGTAGTCAACATTATGATAGGTGGAGAAAAGATTGAGGCTATCAATGATTTCATTTTGCTTTGATCAACAATCAACACCGATGGTACCAGCAGTCAGCAATTCAGGCAATGTATTGCATTGGGCAAATCAGCTGTCAGGGACTTCGCCAAAATAATGTAGAGTAATGATGTCAGTTTCAGAACTAAGGTGCGCTTGATTCAGACCATAGTCTTCTGAGTCAGCTGCCACTCATCAGAGACCTAGACAGTAAACAAGGATGACATAAGAAGAATTTATACCTTTGAGTTGTGGTACTGGAATAGAGAATTGAATATCCCATGGGTGGTCAAAAGAACAGATATTCCCTGGAAAGAAAGCAGCCAGAATGCTCCTTTGAGGTAAAGGTGACAAAGCTTTGTCTTTCATACTTTGGACATGTAGCTAGGGGAGGCTGTTCCTTGGAGAGGAATATCATGCTTGGAAACACAGAGGGTCAGCAAAGGAAAGGAAGACCCTCAATGAAATGGCTTGACACTGTGACTTCAGCAATGGGTTCTAGTGTCTCAGAAATGATGTGGAGGGTACAGGGTAAGACAAGTTTCAGGTTGACTTTTCAAAGGGTTGCTATGAGTCATACTCAACTCAAAGGCACCTAACCACAACAGCAACCTCTAACTCTTTGTAATTCTGTAATTAATAGATATGTTGTTGTATTGTTGTGTATCGTCAAGTTGGAACCAATTCATAGCTGACCATACAGAGGGTTTTCAGAGATAATTAATCACACAGGAGGAGATTGCCCATTTTTCTCCTATGGAGAAAATTCTAGATTCAAACTGTGTTATTGCTGCACAGCTTTTTACTACTGGGTCACCAGAGCGCCTCTGGGAGATGAATTAATCATGAAAAACTCAATTGTGGCACCTTGGACATGTTGCTAGGAGAGGCTATTTCTTGGAGAAGGAAAGGTGGAGGGATGGTGAAGGAGAAGACCCTCAAGTAGATGGATTAACACAGCCACTGCAGTAATGATCTCGAGTGTGAGAATGGCACAGGATACGACAGAGTTCAGATAGTTGTTCATTGGGTAACTATGAGTCATATTCAGCATGACAGCATCTAACCATAACCATCAATCAATTCAGCAAATACTTAATGAGTGTCTCCATTGTGCTAATGGTTCAGGGTTGGTGGTTCCAGCCTACCCAGCAGTTCCCCTGTGACAGACCTGGCGTATTAATCTGAGAACTGAAATAGACAAAGGATTCAGCTATAGGATACTTAAAAGTAAAGGCTCCGGTTTGGATTCTGGATCATGGGCTCATGGAACATCACAGGAATTTGCCTTATAAGGAGGCCTTTTAAAAGTAAATTGCCTAATAATATATTTAAATATTAGTTCATTGTGTAATGTCTGTAAAGCTTGCATGTGGTCACCCAGAGCACAGAGGAAGAAGGAGCCAGAATTCCATTGTCACTGAGTTAATTCTGACTCACAGTGGCTCTGTGGGGACAGAATAGAATTGCCTCATTGGATTTCTAAGGCTACAGTATTTATGCATGCTTCTACATCTTTCTGTTGCTGAAAAAAATTTATGTGATTCAAGAATGGAAGGAGAAAACAGAATGCATGGCTAATTAACCCTCTTTTCTATGAGACCAGAATAAGTGGATGCTACCTTAATAACATTACTGAATATTTTGATATAAGAATCTGTAAATGGTTCCCACTCAAAAGGCGGGAAATGTAGAACGAAAAAAATTCTCGTGGAATCCAGAATTTCTAGTTTCATGGAGGCTGAAAATATTACCTTCAGATAATCTTTAAACCAGAATATTTCCTGCATTCTAAAAATCAAATAATAGTTTGCTAAGCTATTAGAGAATGCCTTCCCAGAGTTTTATGTTCCTTTACCAACTATTTAACAGGCTCACATCAACAGAAACAACTTGAAAGATAGATAGCAGCTTTAGGAAGCAGTGTGTTTATATTGATGGAGGAGGAACATCTCTAAAAAAGCAGGATGCACAACTTGGAGAATGGGCTCAGTTTACATGTAGAAATTGTTGATTGGTGAGTGGTCTGCAGAATATTTTTTCAACCACATCAGTAAAGAAAAGAATTTCTAGAATAAATGCAAGTGAACATAGAGGGAGATATGGGATTCATGGATTTGAGGGAGGTTTCAGAGCCAGGCCCATCAAGGAAAGGACACCACTGGAGGGTTTGTAGCAGGGACATGACCTCAGCTAATGTAATGAAACCAGTGTCTGTTAATTCTAATTTATGGAGACTTCATAGGCTTCATAGGTGTCAGAGTAGAATTATGCTCTGTAGGATTTTCTTCAGGCTTCCTTCTGAGGCACCTCTGGATCGGCTCAAACTTCTGACCTTTCACTTACCATGTGAGTTAGTTCATGATTTCCATCACCCTACAATATTTTTAATAGGTCAGGCTATCATTCTAGCTGTTGAGTAGAGTCTGACTTGTTCTAGGAGGTCTAGAACCTGGTAGGAGACTTCATCAGTGGTGTCCTGTGAACCACTGAGGAATCATGGAAGATGATGGTGGAGATGTTGACCGAAAGAGGGGATGAACTGGTGATAAATTTTGAAAGTCCATCTAAAGCCCTTGCTGATGAGTTAGGTGTGAGTTAAAGGGAGGGACTGAGGGTGTAACCTAGACTGCAGGCTGTGCTGACCAGGTAGACATCAGTAACTCAGGAGGGGAAGACCAAGAGAGGGTGGGGCTTCATGGTGCAACGTGGACAGTGGACAAGAGGTCTTTTCTTCCAAGAGGTCTTTTATGTGACCCAATTCTTGGAACAAAGCCTGAAAGTTCTGGTATCTCAGTTTCTCTTGGAAAGATCAGAATTCTAGAAATAGCTTGTCTCCCTTGCTTGCCATTAAAAATAGTAGTTAAAAATAACCCTACTTTAGAGATATGCATTATGAAATGAGATATAAAAATCAAGAATCCTGCAAAGGAATGTATAACCTCATTAAGCAAATAATAATAGTAATAATTATGGTAATCCAAACCTGTTGCCATTCTGTCAGTTCAAACTCAGTGATCCCATATGACAGAGAGTAAATCTATGCACCATAGAATTTTCTAATAATCTTTGTGAAGGCAGATGGCCACACCTTCTTTCACAATAGTAGTAGTTGTTGTTGTGTACTGTTGAGTTGGAACCAACCCATAGTTGACCCTCTGGAGGGTTTTCAGAGGCACTTAATTGCATGGGAGGAGATTGCCCATCCTTCTCCTATGAAGCAGCTGGTGGCCTCGAACTGCATACCTTCAGGATTGCAGTGCAGTTTTTTTTGCCACTAGGCCACCAGAGCTCCCTTTCACAATAGTAGTGAGTGTATTTAAACTGTCACATTGTTCAAACTGTCCAAGGACCATAATGTTACTTAGAAGTCACTCGTGTACTCATTTTGTTGTTGTGTGCTATTGAGTCAGAACAACTTGTTGGTGCCCTTCAAGTGGATTTTCAGAGGCAGTAAATCCCACAGTGGAGATTGCCCAAACTTCTGCCAGAGAGCAGCTGGTAGAATTGAACCACGTGCCTCTGGGGTGGTAGTTGTAGCGTCTAATAACTAGTTTGCTGGAGCTCCCTGCCTCTGCTACCTTAAAAACAATAACAAAAATATTGATTCTAAACAAAGTTCTGTTCATATATTAGATGTACTGCCCTTGTTCAGGAAGCCCTGGTGGCCTAATGGGGGCAGCTGGGAGTTGTGTTGCCAACCCAAAGTTAGGAGTTTTAAATCCACCAGCTGCTCCACAGAAGAAAGATGATGAATATGCTTCTGTGCTGTTTGCTTCTGAAAACCCACTACAGGGTCAGCTGTGAGTCACTTCAGACTCAAAGGCAGTGAATGACATATTTGTTCTGTAAGTAAGATGTTGCTTTTAGATGCCACTGAGTTGGTTCTGACTTACAGCAACCCTACGTGACAAGTAGAACCCGTCCTACAGAATTATCTTGGCTGGAGCTCTGGTGGCTTCGTGGTAATGCACTGCCAACCCAGAGGTGTGCACCCCAAATCCACCAGCTGTTGTGCAGGAGAAAGATGAGGAAGCTTTTCCTATGCGATTTACTGCCTCGTAAAGCTTGCTAGAGCATCAGCTAATTCTGACTCAACAGCACATAACAACAACAACATTTTCAAAAGAGGCCTTGTGGCACAGTGGTTAAAATGCTCATCTGCTTACCAACTCGGGAGTCACTGGTACAAACCCAGCAGTTTCCCTGTGGAAGAAAAATGAGGCAGTGTGTTTCTGCAAAGATTTCTAATCTTGGAAATCCTATGGGACAGTTTTCTACTCTGTCCAGTCGGATCACTATGAGTTGGAATTGACATCAGTGAATGGCTTGGTTTGGAGGGTTTCATCTTTACGAGGGCAGATGGCCAGGTTATGAGCAAACTACCGGCATTCAGCTAACAGTTACGTACTTACCCATTGCACCACCAGGGCTCTTGAATGTAAGATAAAGAGTAAACCCATTGTTTGGTCTTTCTTTATTTGGCATGCTTTCACAGGCTTCTGCACCACAGTCACCTACAGAGTCCTGATGTTTTACCATCCCCCCTGCCAACAAGTCCATTTTTTTAATCATACTGCAGTAAATTAATGGAACATGTAAAGATCACTTTGTCTGAAAAGCATCAAGTCTCAGGAGGGGTCAAAAAGAAGAGAAAGACTCTCCATGAGATAGACTGACAGTGGCTGTGACAAGAGGCAGAGAAGTCTATCAGGGGCAGTGCAGACGGCGTGTGAACAGACAGGGCTTCATGCTCTTGTATGCGGGGTCACTGTGAATTAGTGCCACCTTGACAACAGTTAACAATGATCATGTCAGTTAAGAACACGCACTCCCAACATTGTAGGAAAGGATCCAGAACTTAGCAACTTCTAAGGAACTCCAGCCACTGAGAACCTAGAGGTGTAATTACCAGAGAACTTACTAAGCTCACTCACTTTTATTGCCATCAAATTAAAACCAGCTCTTAGCTGGCCCTGCTTTGGGGATGCTGTGACTGTAGACCATATGGGAGGAGACTCACAGCTTTTCCTCACAGAACTGCTGGTGGATTTGAACCTCCAGAGACGACTCCTTAAGGATGAAGCCACCAGGCAGAAATGAACTTGCATGTAAATATATGTCTTTAACTTAATGCATCTGGAGATCTGATGGTGCAGTGGTTAAAATCCTTCCTATTAACCAAAACAGTAGTTGGTTTGAGATTCCCCGAAATCTCTGCAGGAGAAAGACTTGGCAACCTGCTTCTGTAAAGATTCCAGTCCAGGATGCCCTGTGGGGCAGTTCTGCTCCGTCACGTAGGGTTGTTGAGCGTCAACAATCAACTGGACGGCACCCACCAGCTTCCTGTGAAATGATCTTATTAAATGTGGAAGAATGGCTGAGATTGCAAATAAATGCCCAGTAAAAAGTCAACTAAGATTGGAAGCTAGGATTTTTTTTTTTGCATTGTTATTCTACTTCCCGCCGAATTTTGGGCTTATAGCTTATACTTTTTCATTCGCCCCGAGTTCTTCTGAAGACTAATTTACTGCATGGCAGGAGCTGCAGTTGGAGCTTCCTTGGAAAATGGGTTTTATTAAGTCAGATGGAATTGCAGTCACCTCTGAGGGCAGTGCATTTGAATGCAGATGTGAAAGCCCACCGTGGATTGGGCAGTGCCGCCATGACTGCAGCCTGGTCCAAGGTTTCTTCTTGGTCTGTTTAAACCCAGAGCCCTTATGGTATCTGGGTTGTTGGGTGCCTTTGAGTCAGTTCTGACCCTTAGCAGCCCCGTGCAGCAGAGCAGAACTGCCTGTAGGGTGTCCCAAGTGCCTTTACAGGACAGAGTCCGGGTGGTGCAATGGTTAAGCTCCTGAGTGCTGACTGAGAATTCTGGTTCAAATCCACCAGCTGCTCACAGAAGAAAGACCTTACGATGTGCTTATGTAAAGACAACAGCCTCAGAAACCCCGTGTAGCAGTTCTGCTCTGTCCTGTACCGTCACTGGAAGTCAGAATTGATTTGGTGGCTATGGGCTTTGTGTTATCTTTATTGAAAATAAAGGCCACCCAGACTCTCCTGCAGAGCCATGAGCTGGCTTTGAACTGCCCACATTTTATTGAGCAGCCAAGCTGGACTATTGTGCCACCAGGACATGAATTGACAGCACTGAATTTATGTTTTGGTTTTCTGTCCAGTCTTTATCATGACATATTGTAGCTACTAAACGAAGTGGTTAGTGATTCAAATGTAGTAGCCACTCCCAGGTAGAATGCTGGACAGCCTCTTCCTGAAAGAATTATGGTCTCCGAAACTCAGTAGAGGGCCTCTGCTGGTTTGAATTGACTGGTGGAGTAGAAAGTTATGCTGCTAATCCAAACGACAAGCCTGTGGTGGTTCGAGTCCACCCATGGTTCTGAGGGAGAAAGATGGGCAGTCTCCTCTTAGGTGGTTTACAACCTTGAAAACCTGTTAGAGGGTCAGCTGTGAATTGATTATGACTTAACTGTGGGTGTGTGTATGTGTGTGTGTGTGTGAGAGAGAGAGAGAAAGAGAGAGAGAGAGAGAGAACAAATTATGGAAATAGTTTGGCTTTTGGGAGACCTATTGGCTAGCACTCAAATACTTTAACCACTCTGCTACCAGACTACCTTTTCAATAAAATATTGTAGAAAAAGCCAGGGCTCGATGAGAGAGATGTAAATTAAAAAAACATAAATGAAATACCATCTCGCTCCAGTAGCAGTGGCAAAGTTCAACAGGAGAGCAAGTAATAAATGTTGGAGAGGATGTGGCGAGATAGGAACATTTATACACTGTTAGTGGGATTGTAAAATGATACAAAAGTGGTTACTCTAGAAGGTACTTTGGCATTTCCTCAGAAACTGAACATAGAAATTCCATATGACCCAATTATTCCACTGCTTGGAATATACACTAAGAAAATGAGAACTGAGGCACAAACAGATTTGCACACCATTGCTCATAGCAGACATGTCTCCAACACTCCCGCATTTCTTTCTGCCCATTCCAACACCAATATTACTGCTCTGTTGTTATGTGCCACTGAGTCGACTATTACTCATAGCAACGCTTTGTACAATAGCTCTGAACCCTGCTCTATCCTGAGCCAATCTCCCTGTCTCTAACACACTTACCTTACTACCCCAGTTACTGTGTCAATCCCTCTCATCTGGGGTCTTCCCTCCTGTGCTGACTCTCCACCCTTCCAGGCATGATATCCTTCTCAAAAGACTGGTCCCT
>NW_006399884.1:7364857-7389320 GCF_000299155.1 Elephantulus edwardii | reverse complement strand
TCAATGAAACACAGATAGACATTCTTCTGGTATTCCCTGCATTCAGCTAAGATCAGTCTAACATCAGCTACAATATCTCTAGTACCACGACCCCTTCTAAACCCAGCCTGGACTTCCGGCAGTTTTCTGCTGATGTGCTATTCCAGTTGTTTTTTGATAATCTTCAGTAGAATCTTGCTTGCATGTGAAATCAATGATAATGTTCTGTAGTTTCCGCACTCAGTTGGGTCACCTTTCTTTGGAATGGGAACAAATATAGATCTCTTCCAGTCAAATTATGGCTATCCCCCCACTACAGTCCTCAAAAAAACTTGGGGACAAGATTCTTAGCTCTGGTTCCGTGAAGTGTAGTGGTCCCAGCATCAGCTCCTTCTCTGTTGGGTTCCTGGTTCTCTGCTTAAAGGTGGTACTCCTCCTCTCCTGTGGAGGCTGGAACAAGAATCTCTGGATACTGCATTCTCTTTCTTCTTCTTTGCTAGTGATGAGATTCTTTCATTTTGTTGCTGAATTTGGTCAGTGGAAGAGACTAGCCCTTGTGGATCAGCTAACACACATCCTGTTCACATATTCCCACCCACCCATATGGCAAAGCCAAACTCAATGGGTAGGAAAGCCATTTTAAACAAAAAACCCTTAGCACTACAAACATCCACAACTATACTAGAGGAGGGGGGGAGAAAAGAAAAAATTCTCTGGTATTATGGATGAATCCATCACAGTAGATAAAGTTTAAAATTGCTGATGATTTAATCTCACTTATATCCACAATCAACACGTTGCTCCCAGCAATCAAAAAATCAAAATACTTACTGCTTTGGCAAAGTCGGCTGTCTAAAATAATGAGGAGCAATGATGTCAGTTTGAAGACTAAGGTGCACTCGATTCAGGCCATGGTCTTTTCAGTCACTTGCTATGCATCTGGGAGCTGGACAGTGAATAGGATGACAGAGGAAGAATCAGTGCATTAGAACTGAGATGTTGGAGAAGAGTACTGAATATCCCAAGGATTGCCAAAAGAACAAGCAGATAAGTTTTGGAGACAGAGGATATAGACAGAGTGCTCTTTAGAGAGGCAAGGATGGTGAAATTTCATTTCACATTCTTTGGGCGTGATTTTAGGAGAGGCTAGTCTCTGGAAAGAGACATCTTTCTTTTTTAATTTTTTTTTTTAATTTTAATGAAAGTTTACAGAGACTTTGGATTTCCATTCATTGATTGTTGTACATTTCATCATTTTTAGAAAGGTAGACAGTCAGTGAAAGAGAGGAAGATTCTCCAGGAGATATATTGACACAGTGACTGTAACAATGGGCTCAAGTATGTCAGAGATGATGGGGATGGCGCAGGATAGGACATGGTTCAGATCTGTTGTTCACAGATCACCTGGAGTCCTACTCCACTAGAGGGCACCTAACAACAACAGTATTAGAGGGCCCAAGGAAGCAGACAAAGACAGGCCATATGACATTCTCCTTTCTCTTCTCTTTGGGCAGCGGAGAGAAGAGAATTTAAGAAATGCTTTGTGGAGCTGGTATTTGAGCTGCAATTTGACCCTCAATAGGTCAGCTATTGGGTTGTTGTTCAGTCTTGTGTGGCTTATTGATTCTGATTCATATTGATTCCATATGACCATGAAACTGCCTATAGAGGTCCATAATCTATCTTCTTAATCACCAGGTGTTTCTTGCCTGATATCTCATGGTGGTTGAACTGCCAACCCTAGGTTACCAGCCAAGTACAAACCTTCACTGCCACCCTAGAGCTATCAGTTAGGGATGGTGATTTGACTGGCAGGGCTATTTTAAAATATGCATAAAGGGGATTAAGTCTAGCAACACATATGGGCTCAGGACTTGTCTTAGGCTGGGCTCTCTAGAGAGGTCACACCAGTGAGGCTTATATATGAATATAGAAGCTTTGATTCTGGAGTTTTCTTATTCAGGAAACTAAATCACACTTCCAAGAAATCCCTGACCAAAGTTAATCCTTTGGCAGCTTTTCTTTCACTGCAAGTTGAAAATCCTTTTCTTGCCCTTTGGAAGTCAGGTGTACTGCATTTGAATTTGAAAAGCTGTGGGGTGGGGGAAGATCAGAGACCGTCCTCCTCTGGATGGACTGCACCTGATCTTGGTAAAGGGGGGCGGGCAGTGTCCTGTCTATCATGTGAATGTGATCCAATGGTTGCTCCTCTGTTTTCCTTCCTTTGTGTCACTGTACTAGCATCTTTGAGCAATTTACTCTTTCTGGAATAAAAATGATTTCTCTCTCTATAAAGTTGGACAGTGTCTACTGGAATGATTGACAGCCTTAGAAACCCAGTGGAGGGTCAGTTATGAGTCAATTCTGACTGGCCCTGAGAGAGAGAGAGAGAAAAGCTGCTCAGAAAAAGCCTTATCTTTAAATGAAAATAAAATAACATCTACCTCTGCAGCTACCACTCAGAATTTTAAAAATTGCTATGATTTTGAAACACGTGAAAAATTCATGTCTTAAAAAAGGCCCCCCCCCAAAAAAAACCACAAACAACCTTTATGTATGGAATGATCTCATTTATATGATATGTCTAAATAGATACATCCACACTGACATAAAATAACTTCATTTTTTCTTGAGTGGAGTGGAACAAAGATGAGAAGTGACTGATAATTAGTACAAGATTTATTTCGAGGATAATGAAAATGTTCTGAAATTAGACTAGGTTCATGGCTGCATAATTCTGTAAATATACTAAAAATCATTGACTTATACACTTTAAATGGGTGAACATGATGATACACAAATTATACCTCAATAAAGCTGTTTTTTTAAAAAAACATAAAAAATGGAAAATAAAATCAGAGTCAGCTGATGTCTTGCACTGGGAAAGTCTGCAGCCAGGGACCTCTCCAAATTATTGAGGAGCAGTGATGTCAGTTTGAGGACTATGGTGCTCCTTATTCAAGTCATGGCCTTTTCAGTCATTTGCTGTGGTGCTGAGAGCTGGACAGTGAATAAGGATGACATGAAAAATTGATGCCTTTGAACTGTGGTGTTGGAGAAGAGTACAGAATTCCCCATGGACTGACAAAAGGACAAATGGATATTTCTTGGAGATGGTGTAGTCAGAGTGCTCCTTCGAGACAAAGATCACAGAGCTTTGTTTTACATACTTTCAGCATGTTGCTAGGTGAGGCTGTTCCTTTGAGGGGGACATCATTCTTGGGAAGGTGGATGGTTGGTGAAGGAGAGGGAGACTCTCAACTGGGTGGATTGACACAGTGACTGCCGTAGTGGGCGTGAGGGTGTCAGAGATTGTGAAGATGGCACAGAATAGAGCAGAGTTCAGATCTGCTGTTCATGGGTTCCTAAGACGTACTTGACTCAATGGCTCCTAACAGCAGCAACAATATATAAATCAGGAATAGTCTATTGTCCTAGGAGAATGTGCCTCAGTGGAGGGAGGGAGTCAGTACAGTTGGTTAATATATCCATATATTTTGTTTATTTACATACAACTAGTTTGCCAGTTGCATTTGAGTAGACACTGACTTAAAACAATGCTAGGAGTGTTGAAGAACTGATCTCCCTAGGGATTTCAATGGCTGGTTAATTTGGAAGTTAATTATCAGCCTTTTCTTTCTAAGTACCTCGGACAATCCCAAACCCTAACCCTTTCAGTAAACCGATGGACACATTAACTGCTTGGTTAACAGACTCCTAGTTAAAAAAATTCCTGAATGATACATCTATGTGCAGGGTGGGAGAGTTTTTTCTTGGCTCCACCATCAACACCAGTGGAAGAATTCAAGAAATCAGATGACATATGGCATGAGTAAATGTTCTGTCAGTGACCTCTTTACAGTGCTGAAGAGCAGAGATGTCATATTAAAGACTCTTTTTAAAAAAAAATTTAATTTTTTTTTATTTCAATGAACATCTACAGAGATTTTGGAATTCCGTTCATTCATTGTTGCACTTTTTCCCCCGCCCTCCAAGTTAACACTGAAACTCAGGTGTGTTTCAGTCAGTGAAAGAGAAGACCATCCACAGATGGATCAACAGGGTAACTGTAACAATAGGCTCGAGTGTATCAGAGATGATGAGGATGCCACAGGATAGGACAGGGTTCAGATCTGTTGTTGATAGGGTTACTGTGAGTCCTGTCTTAGTCAACTGTATGCATGTGAAAGTCAACAAGAAAGGAAGACAATAGGAAGACTGATGTCGTTGAACTGTAGTGCTGATAAATATTCATAGACTGCCAGAAGAACAAAGAGATCCGTCTTGGAGGAAGTGTGTTCAAAATGTTCCTTAGAAAGTAGGATGAAGAAAAAAAAAGAACAAAAGTAGGATGAAGAGACTTTGCCTCATATATTTTGGATGTATTATCAGGAGGAATCAGTCCTTGGAGGAGGTCGTCATGCATGAAAAAAGCAGAAAGTTCACCAAAAAAGGAGGACCGTCAATGGGATGGATTGATACAATGAGTACAGTAATGGACTTACACAGAGCAGCAATTGTGAAGATGGAGCAAGGTGGGGCAGGATTTTGTATCATGTGCACGTAGAGTAGCTATGAGTTGGAACTGATGTGATAGCATCTTGTAACACATAAATTCATATATTGCTACCTGGTTATAGCAGAAAGCACAAGAGGGTCTATACCAGATAAATAGCAAGGTATATACATCCCCCCACAACTACATAGCAACATTTCTTCTCCTTACTATTTTGAAAAGTGTAGTAGGCTTTGCATTATATGTATAAGTTTTTTACATACTTGCATTAGAAAAATACTGTATCTGTACTTGTACATGTCCATACAAATGAATAGGAAGTCCCTAACAGGTTCATTGTGGAGCATGTGAAAACAGGCTGCTCCTTGGAGGCAAAGATTCTGAAGTTTTGTCTGACCTACTTTGGACATGTTGCAAGGAGGGATCAGTCCTTAGAGAGGGATTTCATGTTGGGAGGGTGGAGGGACAGCATAGGAGAGGAAGACCTTTGATGAGATGGATTGACTCCATGACTGGGGTAATGTGGATATATGTGTCAGAGACAATGATGTTGGCTCAAGATAGAGCAGGGTTCAGAGACCTAGAGTCACTGAGTCAGAGTCAATGCGACAACACATAACAACAACAATAATGTGTCAGAACTGATATGATGGCAGTGGGGTTGGTTTTCTGTTGAGTGTGTGATAACATGATGAAATACTCAAAATATTGTGAGAATTGGTAAAATGTGACACAGGACATGAAGTAAAGACAGATTGTAGGAAAAATGATGCCAGTAGACTTCTTTGATACAGAGTACCCACAAACCTTACGTTTGTTTTTTTTAAAAGCAGTATCCACAAAGTGCAGTAAAGTGAATCACAACAAAATGAGGTCTGCTTGTACGTCTCAGTGAAGCTAAGATGTACAGTAGGAAAATACACAGTTGTAAGTGAAGGAAATTAGGAACATCACTGGTAGTCTAGTGGATAAGGGGTTATGCTGCAAACTCAACAGCAGGCAGTTCAAATCCACCGAAGGAGAAAGAAGGACAATCTCCACTCATATGATTTACAGCCTCTGAAGATCCACTGGAGTGTTAGGTATGAGTTGATTCCTACTTGAAGGCAATGAGTTTTATTAAAGAGTTTTACTGTATTTCATTTTTAAGCTCTGTGTGGATAGAAAGAACATTTGTCTTCATCATTCATTTTCATTAAGTTTTTATTCTGTTTTTTAGGCTAAAAATGCTCTGCCATCTATTCTGTTCTGAATCATGGTAACTTCCAGCATCCTCCTGAGTTTCTGAGCCTATAAATCTTGACAGGATGAGATTCCTCAACTTTCTCTTTCAGAGGAACTGGTGGATTTGAAATAGCAGAGCTGCAAGACCTTTTGGTAAATAGTAGAGTCCATTTCACACGACAATATGGGGCTTTTTAAATGCATGTGAAGTATCTGATGTATTTCCCATGTTTTGAATAATATTTATCTCTAGTTCTTAGAACATTGAGAGATCTTTAAATTTAACACTGTAAAATAAGACTGTGATAGAATTTCATTGTGTTGTGTGTTTTATGTGCTGTCAAGTCAGCTGTAACTCATAGTGACCCTTCGCACAATACCTCTGAACCCTGTCCTGTCCTGAGCTAATTTCATTGACTCCAATATGCCTCTCCCCATCACCCCAGTTACTGTGTCAGTTAATCTCATCCTGGGACTTCCTCCTGCACTGATCCCTCCACTCTTTCAAGTATGTGTTCTTCTCCATGGATTGGTCCTTCCTGGCAATATGCACAGAGCTTCAAAATCCTTGCTTGAAAAGCACAACTAGGTTTCATCCTCTCCAGGGCAGACCTGTTCTATTAACAGCCCATGGAATGTTTAATATTCATCTCCAGCACCACAACTCAAGAAGTCAGTTCTTCTGTCTTCCTTGTCATTCTCCAACTCTCTGATGCATAGCAAGTAATTGTGAAGACCGTGACCTGAATCAGGCACCTCGTGGTCTCTAGACTGAGATAGTTGTTCTTTATGACCTCTAGAGAGGTCCCAGAGAGCAGATCTTCCTGATGCAAGTCTTCTTTTGATTTCCTGACTGCTGGTGCCAAGAGTGATGATTGTGGAATGGAGCAAGCTGAAATTTTTAACAGTCTAAAGCTCTTCTCCATCTATATTATGGTGCTGCCAGTTATCCCAGTGGTGAGATTCGTGGACAAATTCAATCTAGTCTGGTAAACCAAGAAGACTTCCTGAAGGAAGGGGTGTTTGATTGCATATGTGGATATTAGTTAGGTGGGATGTGCAGAGGAGTGCTGCATGGAGATGGAAACATCGATGCAAAGGTCCTGGAAAAAAGCAGTATGAGACGTGAGGAGTGAGCCAGTGTGGCTGTAACCTCGAGAGTGATAGGGTTCAAACCATCAACCTTTGAGTTAGCAGCCCAACATATAAACCCATTGCACTATCAGGGCTTCTTAATTGTATAAATCATAACTGTGTTGGTGGTGGTGGTGGTGTACTGTTGAGATCCACCCATAGCAGTCCTTTCAGCAGATTTTCAGAGGCTGTAAATCACATGGCAGTTGATTGCCCATCTTACTCCCACCGAGCAACTGGCAGATTCGAACTGCATGCCTTTGCGTGGACAGTGTGATTCCCTACCACTGGAGAACAGCAGACCTGCATGTACTATCTTCCTGTCACCTAAGCATCTCTTGTTTTGGATCTAACATAAATGTATTTTCATTTGTCCTTAGGTCACATGAGTGTGTTGGCTCTCTGGATTCATCTCCCACTGGACATTAAGACAGTGCATGGTTTTAAAGTCATCTGAAAATGATTACGCAGCATCACCATGTGACATGATCAGGTCCTGGCAGGCAGCCTGAGGACTTGGAAAACCAGTCACATTGTGGCTTAGGGGAAGCCCTTTCCCCCAGAGGAAGACTGTATGGCGTGTAGCCCATGCTGAAGGGTGGACCATGAGCGTTCCAATGGCCCCTAAGAAATCATGTTACACACAGCTGCAGGACAGCAGGACTGGGGCCACCAATGACAACGAGACTCTCATCAGCCTGGGGGACCCCAACGCCAACCAGATCATGGTGGAGGTCAGTTCTCCCGTGAGCGAGTCAAAGACCTGTGGGATTCCAGATGAACCTGCAAACGCAAACTCACGGGAGCTGGAAAACACACATTTCAATAAGGAGTTCCAGAAAGTTCAGGGCCTTGTCAAGGACGTCCAGACTCTCACAAAAGACCGTAAGCTCTCTTCAGTGGTTCATGGGGAGCTGAGTGAACATAGCACACACAAAGGCCCTGCTGTGCTCCAGGCACCTCGCGGGCCCCAGGGACCCAGCCTCTCTGGTTGGAGGAATGGTTTGAGTGAGGCCAGTTCTGAGGTTTTGGCCAAACGGGAGCCTGACACTGCTCAGCACATCCCCCGGGATAAACTGACAAAGACCCATGGCGGTGAGGAACTGAGGAAACATTCCGTGGAGAAAGTTGATGGTGCTGTGGACGTGCTCACCATGGAGAGTGTGGGGAATGTGCCTCAGCCTGCCATGGTGGAGCCCACTAAGGTCCCCCGTCCTGTTTGTGGGAGTGGGGAGAAACCACAGAAAGCGTTCCCAAGCCACTTTCCAGGGGTTGCTTTTCACCCAGCTGACAATACCTCAGAGGAAAAGATCAGGCTGCATCCTAAACCATCTACCTCAGAAACCAAGGAGGCCCAAAGCAAGGGGGGAAGTGAGAGATCATTCCATCCTGCACAGATGGAGCCTACTCAGAGTTCAGCGTTTCCCCCTAAGGAAATCCCAAGTCAACCTGAAGCACAGTTAGGCAAGGGCGAGGAAGAGCCGGAGCCTGAGCCAAAATTTGTTCAACCCAGGACTGCACAGGTACTGAAGTCGACGCAGGCAGATGCTGTGTTACCCCTGGAGAGAAAAGAGCCATGTGGAAAAGCAGAGAAGTCATCTTCACACCAAGAAGCCAATGGTGCCGTTGGAAGTCTCACCAATGGCAGTCTTCAGCATCTTGGACCAGGAAGAGGAGGTCGTGAGGAGGAAAAGAGAGAGATTGTCATAGATGAAGGTTCTCTTCTGACCACCCACCAACAGGGCCCTGGTTCCTTGAGATCTGTTGCTGATCAGCCTATTGGCAGAATTTCACCAAGTGTAGGTAGCAGATCGAGTGAAACACCACCAAGCAACATTTCACCAAGTGATGGTCAGGCTGTGTCTGGCCTTGGCATTCCAGCCAGTGAGTTCTGTGGTGTCAGGGAGGAAAGAGGGAGCTCAGGCAGTGGTAACATGGACATTGCCTCTTCTTTGACTTCAGAGCCTTCTGCTGAAGAGAGCAATACTGGAGTGTCTGAACCCCTTGTCCCTCACAGCAGCAGCTCAGAAGCAGGAGAAGAAAAGATGATGACCGTTTCTGCTGCTGAGCCGAGGAACTTTCTAGAAAAGGCAGCAAGAACAGAAAGTGACCCAGCAAGAGCCAACTCTCTTCTCAGTGTGCCAGCACCCCTCACTGTCCCAATCGTGAATGTGACCCACGTTTCCAATGGCAGTGTCCAGGACCTTGGACCACTGGGTCTAGACTTCGGGTCCTCCTTGACTGTCCCACCTGCCCATGACAGCGGTCAGTTGGTAAATGCTTCTTCTAAATTGTCTGACAAGAGCACCTGTCCCAGTGGGATCCCCAAGCCCATCTTCACACATCCCAAGGACGCCTCTTCCTTTCAGGAGGGAATGGAGAACGGCCATGTCGAAAAAACAGACGAGAGGACAGATACCAAGCCCATCATCATGCCCAAACCCAAACACGTGAGGCCCAAAATCATCACCTACATCCGGAGGAACCCGCAGACTCTGGGCCAGGTGGACGCCTCGCTGGTGCCCATGGGGCTGCCTTACACCCCACCACCTTGTAGCATGCCTCTGCCCAAAGAGGAGATGGCAGCAAGTGGAGACATCAAGCCACCTCCAGCCCTCTATGAGAAACTCAAGCCAGACTTGCAGAAGCCAAGGGTCTTCACCTCTGGACTGATGGTGTCTGGTATCAAACCCCCAGGACATCATTTCAGCCAAATGAGTGAAAAGTTTCTGCAGGAGGTAAGAGAAGGATGTCCCTGTGAAGTGGTCTGTTATAGGCAGTGTGTCTTTGGTTTGTTGTACCTTCCTAATGAACGGGAAGGCAGTCATGACTCTCGAAGCAAATTTCAGGTTTTGATGGCTATACTTGGACAGACATGGTCATTTTTCATTATATCAGACCCACTTACATTTCTATCTCTGTTGGACCAGTTGCTGTTTACTTGAGTCGAGTCTGACTCACGCAGAGCACCTATACTGGAGTAGAACTCCATGGGGTTTCAGTGATAGATTTTTTAAGAGGTCACCAGGCCTTTCTTTCCAGGCACCTCTGGGTGGACTGGAACCTCCAGCCTTCTGATTATCAGCTGAGCTCATTAACCATTTGCACCAACTAAGGACTCCTGTTGCATATGAAATGACATATTGATGCATTCAGTTAACTTCCATGTTTAAATATTGTTATTATTGTTAGGTGCTGTAGGGTTGATTCTGACAAAGTAGAACTGCCCCATAGTGTGTTATGGGCTGTATCTTTATGGGAACACAGCACCAGGCCTTTCTCTTGTAAAGCCCTGGGTGGGTTTGCACCACCATCTTTTGGTTAGCAGCAGAATGATTAACCATTAAGCCACCAGGCTTCTGGTCAAAGGAAGAAAAAAAAGAAAAGAAAAAAAATAAGTATCACCTTCACTTAATGAGACTTCATTGTCTGTACAATGGGCTCAAGTGTATCAGGGATGTTGAGGCTGCACAGGGTGGGGCAAGGTTAAGAGCTATTGTTCATGGGATCTTTATGAATTATAGTTGACACATAATAACACCACATCCTCTGATGGTGAGTTTTCTTAGGGAAGAATCTCATATTCATACAAATGAATAGCATGGCAAACATGCAGAAATCATCTCTTTAGCCACCCTCTGACCAGTGTTTGTGCACCATTTCCCCCATAATTAGAAAGGTCCACTGTTTAAACCCACCAGTCACTTTGTGAAGCAAAGATAAGGCTATCTCCTCTGGTAAAGATTTACAGAAGCTCTGTGCCATCTTACAGTGTCGCTGTGAGGTGGAAAGAACCTGATGACAGTGGGTGGGTGGGTCAGCAGTCCTCAGCACAGACACACACAGAGAATGTAATCATAAAAGCTCTTCTTAGGAAGAAAATAGCCCCCAAGGGGCAGGAGCAGCAGGGACACTTAAAGCCTCAGAGTAGATTCCGAGTTAACCTTGAATCTACTCAGATTAAAGGCATCAACCTGTGTCTGTGGAGAGGACTCCAAGTCATGGCATCCCCCTGTATGTAAGAATGGAACTGCACTCCATAGGGCTTGTGTTGTGTTGTGTTAGGGTCAGTACCCTGTAGCTGACCCTCCAGCAGGTTTTCAGAGGCAGTTAATCGCACGAGAGGAGATTGCCCATCCTGCTCCTGCGGAGCAGCTGGTAGGCTCCAACTGCGTGCTTTCAGGCTTGCAGTGCAGCTTCTTGCCACTAGGCAGCCAGGGTTTTTAGCGGTTGAGTTTTCAGAAGTCAATCACCAGGCCTTTCTTCTGATGTGCCTCTGGGAGGACTTGCACCTTTGACTTTCTGTTTAGCTGCCAAACACATTAACTGTCACGTCGCCCACTGATTCCAAACCAGCTGCTAGCCCATGGAGAACTCTTTTGTGTCGGAGCACAACCATTCTCCGTAGAGTTTTCAATGTCTACTTCTCCAGAAGCAGATCACCTGTTTCTCTCTTCTGAAGAACCTGAGTGGACTTGAACCTCTGGCCATTTGGGTAGCAGACACATTCATTGATCTGTACCTCAGGGCCTCCACCCCAGTTGACATCCTGCCTGGTGACCCCAGGAGTGTCAGAGCAGAACAGTGCTTAGTGGAACTTTCAACAGCTGCAGTTCTCCAAGGGGGACAGACTTTCTCACTTGTTTAGACCACTTTCTGCCATTGCCTAGTGAAGTGCTAAGGAAAACTCCTTCTCGCTCACTTTTCTGGGATGTTGGTGAGCTGTTTTCGTTTTGAGGAGCTCCGGCGGCATGGTGTGTAGGAGTTTTACTGATGAACCCAAAGGCCAATCTTCTCTGGCAGTTCAAATCTACCATTATCTCCATGGGAGAATGACCAGTCTCCATCCGAGATTTACTGTAGCCTTGGAAATTCGATGGAGTGTCCATGGTTCCAACTTGATGGCAAAGAATTTGAGCTTTTTGAGATTTTTAATGTTTGATGGTAGAAGAAGGAACAGAGATGAGAAGACAAGACACAAAGTCCTATGTTTGTGATAGACAAACGTGTGAATCAGGGGCTGGTCTCCTTTTCCACTGCTGGGACCATGTCATCTCTTTGCTGAGCTCTGTTTTCCCAACTACTGTTCCCATTGGTCTCTTGAGAAAACTCCATGGTTACTCTCAGGGAAGAGGGACAGTCCAGCAGGAGTGCATTTGCAAATGTACCTGAATTGGTTTCAGGACTTTGTTTGAAATATCAAGGATTCTTTTTCAGCTTTAATGTTAATGTATTGATTAGGGGGTTGCATATTTTTGTTTTGTTTGATTTTACTAATTGTTGAGAATACACAGAGCAGCACATCCACAGTTCCAGCTGTTCCTTATGTGCGTGTCAGTGACATTGTTTTCATTCCTCAGTTGTGCTTCCTTATTTTTCTTTTTTAAAAGTAAGTCTGGTTTTTTCTGAATGTAGTTTCTTCCCCCACACTTTCTTTCATTGTCATTGTATTGCATATAATCATTCCCATACATTGTGTTTTAGAAAATTAATCACCATTGTACTGTGCCCACGATTACCCTGTCTTTTCAGGTCCCCACTGAATCTTTCCCATTTTCTTTACTCCCTTCCCTCCACCCACCAAATGGTACGACTGTGTGATTTCCTCTGTACCCACACTTAGCCCTCTACTTCACCTCTTTCTCCCTTGGGCCCCTGTATATCATTTACTAGTTATCCTTCTGTTTTTACAATAATGGTCCTGTGCAGTATTTGTTCTTATGAGATTGAGTTAATACACTCAAAATAATGTTATGTTCTCCACTCTCTCCCAAGTTATGTAATATTTTTTGAAATCATTGTTTTCTTAATGCTTCATAGTATTCCTTCATATGAATGTAGCACTGTTTCTCAATCCATTTGGTTGTGGTTGGACATTTGAACTATTTCCGTGTTTTTTGCAATGGTGAATGACATACGTTGCTGTGAACATTCATGTACAAATCTCCATTTGTGTCTCAGTTCTAATTTCTTTGGAATATATTCCTAGTAATAAAACAGTTGGGTCAGATGGACGCAGCTATGTCTAGCATTTTGAGGAAATACCAAACTGCCTTCTAGGTCCTCTCCAACTTTTACTGCTAGATGTCCTGCTAAGCATTACCACTGCTACTGGAGTAAGATGATCTATGATTGTGATTTTGATTTGCATCTCTATTATTGCCAGTGATTTTGAGCATTTCTTCATCTGTCTGTTGTTCTTTCTCTATGACAAGTCTTTCCATGTCTTTTGCCCATTGTTTAATTGGTCTATCAGTGTTTTTCTTGTGGAGGGCCTTTACTATTCTGTAAACTTTTGTTATGAGACCCTTGTCTGACATGGTACTGCCAATTTTTTTTTCCCTAGTCAGTAGAGTTTCTTTCCACCCTATTGAAAAAAAAAAAGGTTTTGATCCACACAGGATTTAATCTTTAGAAGGTCCCATTCATCAGTTTATCCTCTACTGGTTGTACATTTATGGCTGTTTTTGTCAGCCTCTTTATACAATAGACTAGGCCTTTTAAGCTTTGTCTCAATTTATCTCTTATGAACTTAGGGTTTTGGGCTTTTGTCCCAGGTCTCTGATCCACCTGGAGGTGATTTTTGTGTCTGGCATGAGATGTGGATCCTGATTAGCTTTCTGTATGTAGCAGTCCAGTTTTGCCAGTACCATATGACAAATCCAACATCCTTCATGATTAAAAACACTCAGCAAAATAGGAATAGAAGGGAAGTTCCTCAACATAATGAAAAGCATATATGCAAAACCAAGTGCCATTGTCATTCTCAATGAAGAAAGACTAAAAGCATTTTCCTTGCAAACAGGGCCAGATAAGGATGCGCACCATCACCACTCATATTCAGTATTGTATTGGAAATACTTGCTAGGACAATACAACAAGATAAAGAAATAAAAGGCATCTAGATTGTCAAAGTAATAATTAAACTGTCACTATATGCAGATGACATGATGGGGTACACAGAAAACCCCAAAGATGCAACAAAAGAAACTGGTAGAGCTAGTGGACCAGTATAGTAGAGTGGCAGTATACAAGGTCAATATAGGAAAGTCAGTGGGATTTCTCTACAATAACAAAGAAAACACAGAGAAGGAATCCCAAGAAAGCAATACCATTTACAATAACCAACCACAAATTGAGACTGAACCTGACTAGAGACACAAAAGACCAGTACAAAGAAAACTACAAAACACTTCTGTGAGAAACTTTAAAAGATCTAAATAAATGCAAAAATATTCCCTGCTCATGGATACGAAGACTCAGTATAGTGAAAATGACAGCCCTACCAAAAGCAATCTACATGTTCAATGCAATCTCAACATAGATACCAAATTCATTCTTCAAGTAAGTGGAAAAGGCAATTGTCAAATATATTTGGAGAGGAAAGAGACACCCGCCCCCCCCCAAAGAAAAATAACTTCTGCAAAACAAAAATGAAGTAGGAGGAGTAGTACTCCCTGACTTCAAATCCTACTACACAGCAGTAGTAACCAAACCAGCATGGCACTGATACAATGACAGGCACATAGACCAATGGAACTGAATTGAGAACCCAGATATGGACTCATCTATCTGTGGTCCGCTGAAACTCTTCAAGGAAACAAACCCCATAAAATGGGGAAACAACTCTTTACCTCCTTTTTACAATTATTTTTCCAATATTGGTGTGATCTCACTGCCCGTTTTAACTTCCTAGCTCATCTTTCAAGTTACTTCTATCAATTTTGTTGCTGTTAGGTACCATCGAGGGAGTTCTGGTGGCCTACTGGTAAGAAACTACACTGCAATCCCAAAGACATGCAGTTCAAATCCACCAGCTGCTCATGGGAGAAGGATGTGCTATTCCTTCCCATGCCTCTGAAAACCTGTTGAAGGGTCAACTATGAGTCGGTTCCAACTTAATAGAACAAAATAGCAACACAACAGGTATCATTGAGTCAGAGCCAACTCATAGCTGATCCTCTAGTGGGTTTTCAGAGGCAGTGAATCATATGAGAGGAGATTGTATAGCTTTCTTCTGTGAAGCAGCTGGTGGATTTGGGTTGTCAGCACAACTCCTTATCGCTGAGCTCCCAGAGCTCCCATGTTATCCGTTTTTCCTGTGTGACTCACTGCCATCCAGGGAATTCTGACTCAACAACCCTATAGGATAGGCTAGATCTGCCCCATCAGGTTTGTGAAGCTGTAAACCTTTGTGGGAGCAGACACCCCATCTTTATCCTGCTGAGCAGCTTGTGATTTCAAATTACTCATCTTTTGATTATTAACCCAACACTTACTGGTACATGCACACAGTGAAAAGCTGCACAATGCTAAAGAAAAATGAAGAATTGGAAGAACAATGTGTAACATTGATGAATCTAGAAGGCATTATACTGAGTGAGATAAATCGGTTATGAAAGGACAACTAATCAACACTCTTGGTACCAGCAGCCAGGAAATTAAAAGATGAATTGCATTGGGAAAGTCTGCTGTCAGAGAACTCTCTAAAGTACTGAAGAGCAATGATGCCAGTCTGGAGACTAAGGTAAACCTGATACAGGCCATGGTCTTTTCAATTACTTGCTCTCCATCAGAGAGCTGGACAATAAATAACTAGGGATGATAGAAGGAGAATTGATGTATTTGAGCTGTGGTGCTGGAGAAGAGTATTGAATATACCATGGACTGCTAGGAGAACAAACAGGTTCATCCTGGAGAGAGTGAAGCCAGACTGCTCCTTGGAGGCAAGGATTCTGAAGCTCCATCTGACATACTTTGGGCATGTTGCAAGGAGGGACTAATGCTTAGAGAGGGACATCATGCTTGGGAGTGTGGAGGAACAGCTTAGGAGATGAAGAGCCTCGATGAGATGGATTGATTCAGTGACTAGGTTAATGGGGGTAGGTGTGTCTGAGACACTGAAATTGGCACAGGATAGAGCAGGGTTTAGGGCTGTTGTACATAAGGTCACTTTGAGTTGCAGGCAACTTGATGGCACATAACAATAACAATAACATTTTAAAAATCTAAAGAAAAGTTTACACAGAGAAGGAAACCTTGTTGCATAATTACTAGACATGGAAAGGGAGGAGAAAAGAGAGTAAGAATATATAAATGGATAATAACATAAAAAAAATCAAACCCACACTGTCATTGAGCTTTCACCCATTCATCAAGTTTCCAAAGCTGTAAATATTTATGACTTAGGACTTCTAATCTTTCTTCCTCTGAGTTGCTGGTGGATTTGAATTACTAACCTTTTGGTTAGCAGTGTAACATGTACCCAAATATGTTACCAGGGATTCTTATATAGATAATGCTTATATTGTTTATTGGCATGGAGTTGTAACTAAGCTATACATCACAGGAAGAGATTACTCATTTTTCTGTCATGGAGCAGCTGTATTTGAGCCACTTACTTGTGGATTGACAACTCTATGAGGCAATTACCACAAGGCCACAGGAACTCTCTATAATATGTAATTATTTGTTGTTGTGTGCTGCTGAATCAGAACCAACCCATAGCTGACCCTCCAGTGGATTTTCAGAGGCAGTAAGTCACACAGGAGGAGACTGTCAATCCTTCTCCCTCAGAGTAGTTGATGAATCAAACCAACTTGCCTTTGGGATAGCAGCACAGCTTCTTACCAGTAGGCCACCAGAGCTATACAAAACAATTACTGAATTGGCAAATGGTTTGTTACATATATTTTCACCACATATACACACAAATACGGCATATAAAGCATACTTTTTCTCCTTTTAAGGAATTTGTTATTTTACCAGGGACAAGTTACCCAACACAGTAGCAGACACTAAAGTAAAAATTGTTGGAGTCATTGTCTAATGGCAACATGATGGAGATTGATACCTGAAAACTCTTCTGTTGCATGGAACTAAGTAAATTAAGATGATCCAGAAAAACCTAAACTTATTATTGTAGAGTCACTTACAACTCCTAGAAATCATTTAGAACAGACCATAACCACCCGATAGGGTTTCCAAGACTGTAGTGTTTCCAGAAACATAGTTATGCTACTATGTCAGAAATACTGTATGTGAATTTAGGAGGTGGCCTAGGGATAAGAAACTACACTGCAGTGCCAAAGGTCTGAATCCACTAGATGTTCTGCGGGAGAGAGGCAACAATCTCTTTTGGTGCAATTTACTGCCTCTGAAAATTCTCTGGAGGGTCACCTGTGGGTGGGTCCCCACTCAGTGACAGTCAGCAACAACTACCATCAAGGCCAAATTCTGGAAGCACACCAAGTCTCAGGAAAAGCTTTCTCTCTATTATCTCATAATATAGGAGGAAGGACCTTGTCCCCTTTCACCATCTGTAGCCCCAGCATTCTTTGTAGATCTCCATGTGTCTTGGCATGTGTCCTTGGATCTGGGAGGTTCTAAGCACAGGGCCCCTGGGTCCACAGGATGTGGTTCGTTCCCAGTTGTTCTTTCTTGATAATACTGCTGTGTTCCTTCTTCTTGGCACTTTTACCCTCTTATTTCTTGGCACTTTTATCGTCTTATTTCTTGTAAGATAAAAGTTGATTCAGGCCACACTGAGAGGAAGAACTATATGACAATGACTGGATTAAAGGTGTGGCATTCCACATTAACACACTTATATCTGATTAGTTGATCACAGAGCAGGTCACATTGTGGTGGTGATTACATCATTACACATCTGGCAGATTACATCATCACGTAACTTCTGAACTGTGGAGCACCAGAGCCCAGCTAAGTTGGCACATATTTTTAGAGTGCATAACTCAGTCCACAAAAGAAACAGACTGTTCCATCCCTCCCACAGAATGGCCAGTGGGCTCGAACCACCAACCTTTACTAGCAGAGTGCTTTAACTACTGTGTAAACATGGTTCTTTCTTAAGGAGATTGTTGTTGTTGTTATGTGCTGTCTAGTCACCTGCGACTCAGAGACCTTGTGTACAATAGCCCTAAACCTGCTCTATTCTGTGCCGATCTTACTGTCTCTGACACACCTACCCCCAGTACCCCAGTCACTGAATTAATCCATCTCATCAAGGGTCTTCCTCTCTTGCAAATCCCAAGAACCTGATAGGTGTGGATTGGAAGTGGTAAAAATTTCTTTCTGAGAGACTCTGTTAAAAGCAACAAACAATCACACTGACAATTTAGAAATTAAAACTGAAAATGGAGGATATATGAGTATAACAGAAAAGTCAACAATTCATAGTGAGAGGTTAGCAGAGAATGGTAAAAATTTTATCAGCAAGCAGCTGTAGAATGTTATTTCAGAGGAGTATGGATTTGCTCAGCCTGATTCCAGACTATCTACCATAGCATTCATGCATATTTTACAATGCAATTATGATGAAACATTAAAGGCCTAATCTTTTGTTTCAGTAATGTCAGTTTTAAGGGGAACTTTGTATCTATTTCAGCATGAAAAGAGTATGATTAGGGGTTTAGTTCCTGAACAGCTTGGATCAAAGCTTTCATAGCTTCTATTAAAAAAATATTGACTAAATGCTTATGATTCTAGAGTAGATGTAAGTTTGACACATAAAATATATTGTGATGTAGAGCAGAATTAATTAATGGATGTATCTTTTCCAGCATAGCCTTTGGCATAGTTTTTTAATTAAAATTTTTAAAAAAGTATTCTTTGGTTCCGCCCTTTTTCATTTTTAATGTGAAGAAGAGGCACAGATATGTGAGCTTTGTAAGTACAGTGTAGTTGCTTCTAGGAAAAGAGCCTGCAGGTTGTATTGGAATTAAAAATGTTAGAATACAAACTGTTACTGCAGGAGGAAAATAACAGTAGTGTAACCTTATTCAGTGGAAGAAAGAATAGAAACATGATTCCTTTAATGTTTCTTAGGCTTCAGCTTTATGCTAAACACTGTTTGTTTTATAACTTTTGTTTTGTATTTATTTGCATACAAAATTTATATACATTGTGTTTCATATAATCATTCCCATATATTGTAAAAATAGAAGGATACCTAGTAAAACGTGTATGAGGATTCCAGGGGGGAAGGGTTGGGAGCAGAGGGATGAGAATGGGCAGGGGAAAATCATGGGGTCACATAATTTGGTGAGTGAGGGGAGGAGGTAAAGGACATGGGAAATACCTGACTATACACTTTTGCTGTTGTGTGCCATCAAGTTAATTCCAGTTCATAGCACCCTGTATGGCAGTAGAATTGTTCTTAGGATTTCATAGGCTGAAAGGCATCATGCTTGCTTGGTAAGACACACAGGATCAGTGAGAAAGAAGAAGACCCTTGATGAGATGGGTTGACATAGTGGCTGCATCATACACAGCGAGGTTGTGAAGACAAGCACAGGACCGGGCATGGTTTCGTTCTGTTGTGCGTGGGTGCCTATGAGTGGGAGTCTGCTCACTGCACCACCAACAGCAATGATCTTTATGAGAACAGATTGCAAGTTCTCTCTTCTTTTTTTTTTAAAAATTATTATTTATTTCTTTATTTTAATGAACATTTACAGAGATTTTGGATTTCCATTCATTCATTGTTGCACTTTTCTCCCTGAAGTTCTCTCCTCTTTTTTAAATTTTTTATAAAATTTTTATTTATACTGGTTTACTTACAAAGTTTGTGTACAATGTTTTTCACACCAGATCTTTCTCCTTTCCTTTACCCATCCCTCCCTCCTCCCATCAAATTATGCGACCTTATAATTAAGCCTCCTCACCAGTCACTCCTTCTCATCCCTCTGTTCTCCCCTCCGTGCCTTGGATCCTTGTACACGTTCTGCAATGATGGTCTTATACAGTATTTGTCCTTAAGTTTTCTCCTCTTACAGAATCATTGGTGGGTTCAGACATCACCCTTTAGGTTGGCAGAGACGCGCTTAACCATTGCACCACCAGACCTCCTAACACAGTTCTAGGTGCTAGAAATTCAACACTAATTCCTCTTCCCTAGAGGACCTGCATTTCTAGTGAAATTTGAACAAGCATTGTTGGGAACACCCCCTTACTAGAAGTATGTTGGAGATAATTAATAATATCATTTTTTTCTTCTAAAAACACTTAATGCTGTTATATTCCTTCAAGTCAGAACTGACTTGCAACTGACCGTCCAGCAGGTTTTCATAGACAGTAAACTGCACAGGTGGAGATTGTGCCATCTTTTTTCCTGGTGGATTCAGCTGATAGCTTTGAACCATGTGCCTTTCTTTAGGTTGATAGTGCAGCTCCTTACCACTAAGCCACAGGTGCTCCTCTGATTAATACTTAATAGATGCTTAAAACGGTATTTCCTATTAACGTGACTGTTTTTCCCAAATTGACTTTTCTTTCTCATCAATCATATATGTTTTATTCCCTAAAGAGCTTAGTAAAGACAACAAAGTTCAGCTCATTATTGTAAGACAAGGCAAAGTACCATAAAAATTGTGCCTTATTTTGTGTGTGTGTGTGTGTTTTTTTTTTAAAAAAAAACCAAACCAAACTTGCTGCCACTGTGTAGATTTTGACTCACAACAACCTTACTTCTAGGGCCAAGTAGCACAGCCCAAGCCATGTTTCCAAGGCTGTGAATCTTAGCTGGAGCAGACTCATCTTTGTTCATCCCTGCTGCTGGGTTCAGACCTCCAACCTTCTGGTTAGCATCCCAGTGCTTAACCAACTAAGTCAGCATGACACCTTCTCCTTCTCCCTACATATAATGAAACTTAGAAAATCATAGATATTAACCAATTTTTTTTCCTTCATGTTATTTATTTGTAACTCGGTATGTGGTAAAAATGTCAATGATTTAAAAAAAAAATCAAACTTACTTGCTTTGTGTTGATTTTGTTGTGTTAGTAGTGACCCACACTCAGGTTTCCAAAGCCACAAATTGTTATGGGCGGAAACTGCTTATCTTTCTTTCATGAAGCAGCTGGTGGACTTGAACTGTCTACCTTTCAGCTGGCAGTCCAACATGAAAGGCACTATTCTACCAGAGCTTTTCCTTCTCCCTTTAGATTTAGTGAAACCTTCAAAATCTCATGAATATTTGCCAGATTCTCTCTTTGCTTGCTCATGTTACTTTTTTTTTTCTTTCAGATTGACTCCTTGTACAAATGCCAAGAATTTTTAAAGATATTACAAATATTTGCAGAGTGAGGGCTTTTCTATTTTTTCTTCATGGTGAAGTATAGGTTCAGAGAGTTTTAGAGCTTGGAGAAAAGCAAAGGACTATGAGATTATGTTATCACAGAGCCTAAAGAACATCAGTGATGTTCCATCAAGTGGTATCAGGACCCTCACCATGTGGCCATAGCCCTCTGCCTGTTTAATACTCCTCATCCTATGAGGGGACATGCTCTAATTGGCCTCCTGGTAACCCTTCACAGGTGACAGATCACCCTGGGAAAGAGGACTTTTGCTCTCCTCCCTACACACATTACGAAGTTCCTCCGACGTTCTATCGGTCCGCCATGCTCCTTAAGCCCCAGTTGGGACTGGGTGCCATGTCCCGTTTGCCATCTGCAAAGAGCAGGATTCTGATTGCAAGTCAGAGGTCTTCAGCCAGCGCCATCCACCCACCAGGACCCATCACAGCCGCTGCCAGCCTCTACAGTGCTGACCCTTCAGGTAAGCCATGCTTTCCCTGCCGCCACCTTCCTTTACAGTTCCTACACAGACAGCTCAGTGACACGGTGACTCCATCCTTCATGTGTGGTCTCTGTTCTCGTTATCTCTGCCCGTGGTGTTTCGTCACCACTAATTTAGGCTCTCTGTCCTTCAAGTTCTCACCTGTGCTTTAGATCAGTTGTTTTCAGTTTACACTCACATTAATAATTGTTTGTAAGAAAACTATGCTCAAGGCAAGAACTCTTTAGTAATTGGGCTAAGTAAGCTGCTGTTTAGATTATCAGTAGCTTCATGGGATAGTTTTGGTTCTAGGTGTAAAGATTATTTAGAGGGGTTAGATTCAGAGGTTCTCCCAGCCTCTGTAGTTCTGGTAAGAATTTGATGTTCTGTCCCACACTTTCTGTCTTTTTGATCACAGTCTAGTTATTTAGTTCTTGATCCTAATATTCAATACAGGTAATCAAGCATGCTCCATTTCTTCTGGTCTCTTGGTAATTGAGGTAGTAGTTTTTCTGTAATACCTTTTTAGGAGATCTGTATTTTCTGTATATTCTTTCCTCAACAAAACACTTTTTCTGGCATAAAGCATTGTATAAAATTGATAGCCTATATGGTGTATCCTATATCATACTACAAGTTCTTCTCCAACACCATCGTTTAAAGGATCAGTTGTGATATTGGAGAAGAGTACACAGTATGGTATAGGATACATGATATAGGCTAACACTTTTTATGCAATGCTCAAAGTATTACATAGACTGCCAAAAGGACAAAAAGATTTGTCTTGGAGAAAGTGCAGCCAGAGTGATGCTTGGAGGCAAATATGATAAATCTTTTACTCATTTACTTTGGGGATGTTGCTTTGAGAAGCTATTCCTTGGGGAGGAAAAGGTAGAGGGATGGAGAAGGAGAGAAAGACCCTCAACCTGGTGGATTGACACAATGACTGTGGCAGTGGGCCCGAGTATGTGATAAGTTATAGGAATGGTACAGGATATGACAGAATTTACATCTGTTGTTCATAGGGTCCTTCCTACTCAACTCTATGGCACTTTACAACAGTATACCATACTGCAGGTGCAAAATAGGGAAAGATTCAGCTGTGTTAGTCGTAGCGTCACTATGGGTCATAGTCAACTTGACTACACGTAACAATAAAAACAATGTATAAGTTGTGCATGTGGAAATAGATTTTAAATAAATACACCAGTGTTGCTTAAAGCTGTTGACTCTGTGTATGTGTGTGTCCTGTGTGTGTGTGTGTACCAATACATTCTGAAAGAACCATAATAAATTTTTATAAGGAGCAGTTGAATTTCAAAATGGAAGTTTTTAAAAGAATAAATAAGAATATTCTATAAATAAACAGAGATTAAATCAAATAAGCTGGGAGGATTTTTGTATTTCAAATTACATACAGTTTTGTTATCGATTCTGCTTGTTAAAAAACATTTGGTTTGGAGTTTGACATACTATGTAGATTTTCTTTAGCCTTTTTTTAAATGAAAGGGTGAATGTCTTTTAACAAGTTTTTAAAATGCAGATAATGAAGTTAATGTAACAGTTAATGTAATGTGAAGAGTAAGTAAAGTTGATTGAAACCACTTTAAGCACAAGTGGATTTAATATTTGTTGAAGAGTCTAAGTGGCAGAAATTTACAAAATATATGCATATGCTCAATATTTCAACTGGAAGAATTATAGTGTGAGGTTGTTGTAGTTCCCTAGGATTTTTGCCTTTTCTGTGCTGAAATGTATGCCTCAATTCTGCATATAAGGGACCCATGGAAATAATATTGTTTAAAAAGCACATTGCACACATAGGCAGCTAGTGAGGAGTGGTATTACAATGTTGGTGTGTTTTGGGGTTTTGGGGTTTTTTTTCTTTTTGCAAACAATGCATATTATTTGCATCAAATGTGGTTATAATCCTGAATCTCATGATTTACACTATGAAACTGGTTTCAGTCTTTAGTGAATTTAGTCCTTCAGTGCATTTCATTCCAAAGTGATGATGCTTTTTGGATTTTTGGATGCTCCCAGATAGCAGCAGAACCATCTCCTCAATTCACACGCCTGCAGAGCTCAGGGACAGAGGACTGAGCCTGACCACTCCAATGTGCAGTGACAGTGCTGCTAGCACCAGCTTTTTGCAGAGAAAGGCTATGGGCACATGCTAGGGTAGGCATTATTGCACAGAGAAGAGTGGTAGGAGTGATGTATTGGCCATTATTTCAGATGTTGGATATTGTCAAGGCAAATTTGACTTGACCTCCTGTGTTTACAGAATTACAATTACAAAATTTCTCCACTGGATTTTCTAAACTAATCTTTCCAGACAGGAGTTTGGATGATCCTAGTGTGTTATCTGTTGTGTAGTTAACCAAAAGATTAGTGGTTCTAATCCACTAGCTACTCTACAGGATATAGATAGGCAGCCTCTTATTCTTTTTTTTTTATATATATATTGGTTTGCTTACAAAGATCATATGCATTGTGTTTCAAACTATCCTTCATTCACATTGTGCTTCATACAGTCACTCCCATTATATTTTATGAAATGAATCATTATTGAACTATGCCCACAATTACTCTGTCTTTTCAAATCCCCGCAGAATCTTTCCCACTTTCTTCACCTACTCCTCCCTCCACCTACCAGTGTGTGACCCTATGATATCCCACCTGCTCGTCCTCACCGCTCTGTTTTGACCACTCTCCCCACTGAATCCTCATACATGCTTTACTAGTTATCTTTCTATTTATACAGTAATGATCTTATGCATTATTTGTCCTTATGAGAATGAGAGTTCACTCAATATAATGCTCTTCAGTCTCTCCCAAGTTATGCAGTAATTTTTAAATCATTACTTCTGAGTTCTTTGTAGCATTCCATCATGTTTCTCTGTTAAAATTGGACATTTGGGCTGTTTCCATGTTCTTGTGATGATGAATACTGCTACTATGAACATTGGTGTACAAATCTACATTTTTGTCTCATTTCTAATTTTATTGAGGTATATTTAGTTTGCTTGG
>NW_006399884.1:7348661-7359342 GCF_000299155.1 Elephantulus edwardii | reverse complement strand
TCTCCAGCACCACAGCTCAAAGGCATCAACTCTCCTTCTGTCCTCCCTAGTCATTGTCCAACTCTCTGATGCATAACAAGTGATTGCAAATACCATGGCCTGTATCAGGTGCACCTTAGTCTCCAGAGAGACACCATTGCTCCTGAATACTTTAGAGTGGTCCCTAACAGCAGACTTTCCCATCGCAATACGCTTTTTGATTTCCTGACTGCTGGTGCCAAGAGTGTTGACTGTGGAGCAAACACAATGAGAGAGAGGGAAAAAGAGAGAGAAGGCCATGGGATTGATTCAGAGTCACAGCCACTCTGGACGTTAGAGTACAACTTCCCTGAATGATTTCCTGTCTTTATGGACGCAGACAGCCACACACACCTTTCAAGTAGGGAGTGCCTAATGGGTCAGAACCATTGCACTTTTTTATTTGTAGGCTAATACTTCAATAGTAACACCACCAGGACTCTGTACAGGCTGATTAAGATCCCCATATAGAGGGTAGTAACTCTGTAGGGCACCCTAGGATATGCTTTGTAGAATTTGGGGTGATAATGGACTCTGACCCATTAGATATGTGCAGAGTTTGAAGTAGGTATTTCCCAAGACCTGGAAATAAGTCTGAGTCAAAGATGTACATTTGGGGATCATTAAGAAGCCCTGGTAGTGACATGCATTGTGAGCTGGGCTATGAACTGAAAGGTAGTTTCAATTAGCCAGTTGATCTTGGGGAGAAAGTTCCATCCTGTGAAGACTTAAACCCAATGGAGGGTCACCATGAGTTGGAATCAACTCATTGGCGATAGGTTTGGCTCTGTTTTTGTTTGTGGGGTTTGTTTGTTTGTTTGTTTTAAGCATCCCTGTTAGCCTAATGGCTAAGCACTCTACCCCTATCTGAATGGTTAGTGGTTCAAACCCACCAGCCACTTTGTGAGGGAAAGATCTGGTGATATGCTTCCATAAATATTCCAGCCTTAGGACCCTTTTGGAGCCTAGTCTCTCTTATGGATCGCTCAACCTTAATAGACTTGACAACACCCAACAGCCTTGTCCTGAAGATGAGGGTTGAAGTCATGAAAATGGATGAGCTGATTCAGAGAGAAAAGGGCAGAGTGAAGTAGAAGTCTAAGAAGACTTGGGAAACAACCACATTTAAGGAGTAACTGAGGAGGAAGAAACCAGTAAGAAGAAGAGCATTGTCATGGTGTGGACAATAGCGAAGCAGAAAGTTTTCAGAATCCAAAGAAGAAGGCGTTTCTGAGGTGGAAAACGGTCAAAACAGCCTGAGAGGAAAGGAGAGTAAAAACACAGAGAGCCTGTTGGGACTGGAAATGAGGCAGCAGTTGGTGACCTAGTTCTGAATGAGCAATTTTAATAAACTATGGGGGCGGGAGTCACATGTTAGTAGGTTGGAAAGTGAATGAAAAACGAGGTTTGGGAATCGTGAGCTAGACCGCTGCTTCTAAAAATGCGCTGGAGCCGTGGGCGCTGGCGTGAGGGGGAGGCAGCCTGAGCTGTGTTTTGTTCCTTTAGAGTGTGGTGAGAGGTTTGAGAATGAGAGTGGCCCTCGGAGAGAAGCTGAGGAAAGTGCAGTGCATTCAGTTAACAAGGTTCTCCGGAGGGCTATGAGTACTGGGAGGAGGCTCCACAGGGGAGTGAAATCTTGCATTGGAAGAGAACATCTGCTCTTCTCAGACAAAACCAAAATCCAAACCCACTGTTGTCAGGTCAGTTTCAACTCATGACAACACTCTGCTGGGTTTCCAAGGCTGTCACTCTGAGGGAGCAGACAGACTCATCTGTGTCCCACGAAGAGGTTGGTGAGTTACATCCATCAATCTTTCAGTCAGCAGACAACATGGAAGAACACATGGCAAGCAGAATGAGTGAAGTACTGATACTTATGCCAAGAATGAGAACAGGCTATTGACAGGGCCTTGGAGGGATTAAAGATAAAACCTTTGCCATTGGGTCAGTTATGAATCATAAAAACCCAGTGGGACCGAGTAGACTTTCCATAGTTTCCTAAGCAGTAATCTTTACAGAAGCAGACTGCTACGTCTTTCTCCCTCGGAGTGATGGGTAGCTTCAAACAGCTAGCCTTTTGGTTAACTCTTACTGCTTAGTTCACTGGGCCAACAAGTTCCTTTTCTCTAATGAAGATTGTGTTTTCCTGCTCTTCTGCTTGATGTGGTACGACTGTTAAGTGCTTGACAGCTAACTGAAAGACTGAGAGTTCAAACCCACCCTGAACTTCCTTAGAAGAAAGATTTGACAGTTTGTTTCCATAGAAACTACCCACCCAAACAAAGCTATTGTCATTAAGTTAATTCCAACTCAACGTGACAGTATAGGACAGCGTGGAACTGCCCTATCAAGGTCCCAAGACTGAAAATTTTAGTGAGAGAAGACTGCTTCTCTTTTACCCATGGATTGCTGGTGGATTCAAATCACTGACCTTTTGGTTACCAGCTCAACTTGTAAAACATGACACCATCAGGGTAAAATCTTCTTTAAAGAAGATTTATATCAGACGAGAAGCTATCCCCAAAGGGAAAACTGTTGACTTACTCAGATAGTAGAAAGAATATTGCCTGTTTCCAGTTCCTGTGGGCCTCATGGCCGTGGATGGATGATGACTTTGGGATTTATCCTGAAGGCTAAAAAGAAACCATATGATTTGCTCCTGTGTTTGTTGGTAGTTATCTCAATGTTACCCTTTCTTCCATACTGTTAAAATGGACAGTGACAATAATTACATTTTCCTTGTGCACTCAGAAAACACAGCAAACACAGCTGTCCTATCTCTGGCTGATTTTCCATGCAGCTAAGCATACCTGACGATGTCCTGGAGGAACTTATGAAAAATGCTGGTTTTTTTGGCCCACACCCAGGCAGCTGGCCTCCTTGGATCTGGACTAGGGCCCGGGCAGAGCAAATAGCCTCCTATTTATTTGGAGAAATGCTCGTTAACTATTGGATAACCACTTGCTGAGCACCTACTGTGCATTGAGCTGTTATAAGCATCCAGAATACAATGATGAACATGATTGATGAGGTCCCTCAGGCAGTTGTGATAGCTGTATGATTGATGAAAGTCTTCTAAGCTCAGGAAAACGTAGAAGGGGAACCTGACACAGATTTGGGGGCCAGGAGACCATCTCAGATGCACTGTGTTAGGGAGGCCAAGGATTCGGTGATGGGGGTCAGGGTCATGATATGGTGGGAGTGGAAGAAGGGGCATTCCAGGCAGAGGATTGATACCTGTGTTGTGAGCTCATAGAGTCTTTGTGAACAGAGTGAAATCCGGCCTTATCCTGCAACCTCCTCACAATCTCAGACATCACGTTCAAGTTCATTGTTACAGTCTCTGTGTCAGGTCCTCTCATTGGGGGTCTTTTTTTCTTTGGCTGATCCTCTACTTTCCCCAGCATGGTGCCTCTCTCTGAGGCCTGGAGCTTCCTGACAATATGCCCAAAGTATGTGAACCTGAGTTTTATACTCCTTGCCTCCAAGGAGCACCCCATGCACTTTGTCCAGGATAGGTTCATTTGTTCTTTTGCCAGTCCGTGGGATAATTAGTATTCTTCCTCAGCACCACAATTCAAAGCCACCACTGCTTCTCTAGTTTTCCCTATTTGGGGTACATTTGTAGACTGGTAAACCAAGCTAAACCCATAGCCATCAAGTTGATCCTGACTTGTAGTGACCTTATGTAAGATAAAGTAAAACTTCTCTATAGGATTTCCATGAATGTAGATCTCTATTGAAGGAGCCCTGGTGATAGAGTGAGCAGAGCATTTGGCTGCTAAAGAAAAGGTTTGAGGTTGGAAGGACCAATTGGAGAGAGATGTCAAAAGTCTGTTTCCATAAAGATTAAACTCACTGCCATTGAATTGGTTCTGACCCATAGTGACCCTCCAGTTGGTTTCCAAAGCTGTAAGGCTTAAGGAAAGGAGACTGTTCATTTTCTGAGGAGCCACTGGTGGATTCGAACCGTTGGAAATGTGAAGCCTTTGGTTAGCAGTGAAACATGCTTCAGACCCCCAGAGTGCCTTCCCACAAAGATTACAGCCTCTATGCCCTGGGGGGATGTTTTTTTGTCCCATAGGTTATGTTATTTGTCAGAAGTCACTTGATGGCAGTGACTCTGGTTCTTTTGGTTTGTGATATTTTTACAGAAGCAGACAGCCTTGGCTTTCTCTCTCAGAGCCTCTGGTAGGTTCAGCCCACGGACCCTACATTTAGGATCCGAGTAGTAACCACTGCACTACCAGAGATCCTTGAAGACTATTGTGATTCGGATATGGAGTGTCAGGGGAAGGACAGGAAAGAAATTATGGGGAAAGAGGGTCAAGGCCAGATTGGATGATGCTGCAAGCTACGTGAAGAAGTTTGGATTTTATTCTGTGAACAATATAGCACTACGAAAGGGCTTTAAGCAAGAAATGGATATACTCATCTTTCTTTTTGAGAAATGTCACTGGAACTTCAGTTTGGAGAATAGTTAGAGGAGGAGTATGGTGTGGAATGGGGTAACAAGGATTGGAAACAAAGAGACCTCTCAGTAGGTCAACGTGACAAAAATGATAGTAGCCCAGCTGGGGTGGTGATGGAGAGAAGTAGTGGGATTTCAGACAGTGCTTCTGGCTACCCTCCTAGTCTATGGGAGAAAGATGGACAATCTCCTCCAGTGTGATTTGTTGTTGTTATTGTTGTTGTTGTCTGAACTCTGTTTATCCTGACTATCTTTGACATGCTCAGTTCCACTATTAGGGTCACCATATCAGTGTATCTCCTTGAGGGTTTTCTCCTTCTTCACTGTCCCTCCAGCTTTCTAAGCATGATGGCCTTTTTCAAATATTGGCCCCTCCTAACAACATCCCCATTAGATCGTTCTACTGTGAAACTTATACTTGTACCAGGAGGCAGTCGTCAGAACAGAGCAAGGGTTCAAAATTGGGAAGGGCGTACGCCAGGGATGCATCCTATCCCCATACCTTTTCAACCTATACGCAGAACAGATTATCCGGGAGGCTGGGCTCTATAAGGAGAAATGTGGGGTCAAGATTGGTGGACGATTTATCAATAATCTGCGTTATGCGGATGACACAACCCTGCTTGCTGAAACTGAGGAGGACCTGAAGCGCCTGCTGCAGAGTGTCAAGGACTGCAGCCTACAATATGGATTGAGGCTCAATGTCAAGAAGACAAAGATTCTCACCACTGGACCAATTGGCAGCATCAGGATGGATGGTGAAGAGATGGAGATTGTACACAGCTTTAGTTTGCTTGGCTCCATAGTCAACAGTCTTGGTACCAGCAGCCAGGAAATTAAAAGGTGCATTGCCATGGGAAAGTCTGCTGTTAGGGACCTCTCCAAAATGCTGAAGAGCAATGGTATCTCTTTGGAGACTAAGGTGCGTCTGATATAGGCCATGGTCTTCGCAATCACCTGTTATGCATCAAGAGAGTTGGACAATGACCAAGGAGGATAGAAGGAGAATTGATGCCTTTGAGCTGTGGTGCTGGAGAAGAGTATTGAGAATACCATGGACTGCTAGGAAAACAAACAGATTTGTCCTGGAAAGGGTTAAACCAGGTGGCTCCTTGGAGGCAAGGATTCTGAGGCTCCGTCTAACATACTTTGGACATGTTGTGAGGAGAGACCGGTCCTTAGAGAGGGACATCATGCTTGGGAGGGTGGGGGGACAGCGCAGGAGAGGAAGGCCCTCTATGAGGTGGATTGATTCAGTGACTGGGATAATTGGGATGGGAGTGTCAGAGACAGTGCGATTGGCACAGGACAGAGCGGAGTTTAGGGCTGTTGTACATAGGGTCGCTATGAGTCACAGGTGACTCGACGGCACATAACAACAACAACAACGGCAACATCCCCAATATACGTGAGATGAAGTTTCACTATCCTTACTTCTAAGAAGCACTCTGGCAGCACCTTTTCCGAGATGTATTTGTTTGTCCTTTTGGCGGTCCATGGGATATTCAGCACTCATCTAAATATTAATGCCTCTGAAAAACCTTTGGAGGTGAATCCATGAGTCTGTTCTGACTTGATGGCACAAAACCACCACCACCACCACTAAGTCCGTAGGGAGTTGCAATGCTAAACCAAAGATTGTGCCTCTCTCTGGTGGTTCAAATCCATGTTCTGTCTCCTTTTGTGTAATTTACAGGCTCAGAAACTCAGTGGAGGGTTGACTGTGTGTCAGTTCTAGTCACATGGCAGTATGAGTTTTGATTCTGTGAGTCAAATTCCCATCAGGTGAAATTGGAAGGGAGAAGAATTAAAGAAGAAAAAATAAAGAAGAGTAATATTAAGCCCTCACTCAACTTTGCTGGTGAAAACGTACAGATTCCAATGATACTCTGCCCACTATGCCTCTTACAGATTCATTGATGTCTGTGTTTGTATTCCCAAATAGTGGTGGAGATGAGGAGGAACAATTGACATTTTAAAAATCTTAGTCCTACTGTCTTTGAAAGGAACCCTGGTGACTCAGTGATTAAACACTAGATTGCTGACTGGCAGTTTGTACCCACCAGCTACTCTACAGGGAAAGGTGTGGCCATCTGCTTCTGTGAAGGGACAGCCTTCTGCAGGGAAACTTTCTGGGACTGTTATACTCTGCCTTATAGGGTCACTGTAAGGACATCAGAATTGATTCAGTGGGTTTGTGTTTGGTCTTTGGCCTTTGCTGTGGATCTCAAGGTGCTGTCTTGTATCTAAGCAGTTAGTACAATGCATGTCTGATGTAGTATGGAAAAGCAGAGGGGTTAGAGCCTTGCCTTTATGCCCACATCTCTCCTTACTGCCAGACTACTTAAAAACCATGATCTTCCTCATTGGAGAGTGTAGATTAGTGTGGATAGAAGACTGAGGGATGGGACCATGCACTTAGCTTTTGCTGGACACTGACTCTGTGCTGGGCTTTCCATTTTAGGGATGGCTTCTTGTTTCTCCTGTTGCCTCATCCCTGGAATGCTCCAACCTCCAACCTTGTTTGCTTCCTTAGTGTGCTCCTCAAATTCTCCTTCATCTGGGAAAGTTGAAAGCATAGGTCACATGTTCCACCTTTGTGGCTTACTGGCTTGCTTTGCTGGGATGCACCGGACATTTCATAGTGGAGGACCCAGGGGAGTCATACCTGCAGTATTTGCATTTCTGACCTTGGCTTTACTCTGATGAAAGAAGCTCTATGGCATAGTGTGTTATGTGTTGCACTGCTAATCCAAAGGTCAACAGTTCAAATCCACCAGCTCCATTGGAGAACGATAAGAAGTCTCCTTCCATAAATATTTACAGCCTCAGAAACCCAAATGAAGGGTCACAAGGAGTTGGAATAAACTTATAAGCAGTGGGTTCAGCCTGCTGTGCTAATTCAACTCAACTTAATTCAACTACTTGACTTCAAGTCAGAACCAGGTCACAGCTGACCCTCCAGCAGGTTTTTGGAGGCTGGAAATCACATGGGAGGAGACTGCTCTTCTTTCACCAGTAGTGCTGCTGATGGATTCAAACTGGCTACCTTTTGGTTGTCAGCACAACTTTCTACAGACTAGGCCCCCAGAGCTCCAGTAACCAGGTTAAAAAGAACTTTCTGGGTTGAAAATAATTTTCTTTCAAGGCATGAAGAATTCTGATGTTGCTCAAGAAAACCTTAATGTCAGCCTGATACTTCGTTTTTTGTAGATGACCTACTTTCTCCCCCTTCTCTCTGAAAGTTTTAGAATCTTCTGTAATTCTAAGTGTTTTGAAAATTTACCAGTTTGTGTGTGTATATGAAAGAGAGAGAGAGCGCATGCATGGAAGTGGGAGAGAGAGCTAGGACAATGATTGATGATGCGTGATGTCTCTCTACCTCTTTTATTTTCTTTCTCAAATTTTTATTATAGGTTGTCATAGACAAAATCGTGTTTTCTGCTCCCTCAGTATTTCTCAACTTGGGTAGACCATGATTCTTAATAAATATTGATTAATATTTGTTAACCTCCATGACATTAATGAGACAGAATTTGAGGTCATGATGTAGCCATGTTGTATATCCAGTTGTTTGTAATGGGATTAAGGTGAGATGCAAAGCCCTTAATTAAGTCACAGCCATGGTTTGAAGAGGAGGAGTAATTATTGAGGAGTAATGATGTCAGTTTGAGGACTAAGGTGTATCTGATTCAGGCCATAGTCTTTCTGATAACTTGCTGTGCATCTGAGAGCTGGAGCGTGAATAAGGATGAAAGAAAAAGGATTGATGCCTTTAAGATATGGTGTTGGAGAAGAGCACAGAACATTCATCTCATGGCCAGCCAAAAGAACAAACAGATAATTCTTGGAGAGGGTGCAAACAGAGTGCTCTTTGGAGGCAAGAAGGATGAGGCTTTGTCTCACATACTTTGGACAAGTTGCTAGGAAGTGTTATTCCTTGTAGAGGAATTTGATGCTGGGAAGGGTGGAGGATCAGTGAGGGAGAGGATGACCTTCAACCAAGCGACTTGACACGGTGACTGCTGCAGTGGGTTCTTATGTGTCAAGAAGTGTGAGGATGGCACAGGATAGGACAGGGTTCAGATCTTTTGTTCATAGGATCTCTGTGAGTCATACTTGACTCAATGGCACCTAACAAACAACAACATAGTCTGATGAAAAGGGGAGTTTCTTCTGGGCATACCCTGTATCAACTTTTATCTCACTAAGAGGAAAGATGTCAGCAGAGAAGGGTATTTCAGTGCCACCAAGAAAGTAGACCAGAAGTGGAACAAGTCTGCTGAACTCAGGTCACCAAGCTGGAAAGCTCTTTGACACCAGGAAGACCAAGGCACGTGGAAATCTTGGAGTGCCAGGATAAGGAAGGAAGGGAGGGAGGGAAGGAGGGAGGGAGGAAGGAAGGAAGGAAGGAAGGAAGGAAGGAAGGAAGGAAGGAAGGAAGGACTTTCCTGTAGAACTGACAGAAGAGACAGCCTTTCCCAAAAGCTGGTGCTCTGAATTTGGACTTCTAGCCTCCCAAATTGTAAGAGAATAAATTGGTCAAAGCCATCCACCAGTGACATTTCTATCTTGGCAGTCCTAGGCAGCTAAGAGACAGGCATGCTTCTTTCATTATATCTTGTTTTCTTGTGCTGCAGAGACACTGCCTTTGTGCCACATTGAAGGTCAATGTTAAGCAAAAGCAAGTCATTGGTATCATTTTCTTTTCAACAGCATATGCTGCTCTGTATTTCTGTGTCTCATTTTGGTGATTCTTACAGTATTTCAAACATTGTCTTAATGCTATTGCACACTTAGTAAACTACAGTCTAATTACATAATTTTTACATACTCTGGGAAACCAGCAAGTCCATATGCCATATTTCATTGCAACACTTATGGTATTGTGACAGTTTGGAAAAAAAACCTGCATTATCAAGGAGGTTATGGCCATATTGGGTTTGGGGATTATCTAGAATGGTACCTATCCTTTCTCTGTATCAATTCAGTCTGTATGCTGAGCAAATAATCTGAGAAGCTGGACTGTATGAAAAAGAATGTGACATCAGGATTGGAGGAAGACTCATCAACAACCTGATATGCAGATGACATAACCTCATTTGCAGAAAATAAAGATTTGAAGCACTTAATTAAGTTCAAAGACTACAGGTTTTGGTGTGAATTATACATCAAAAGAAAGGAAACAAATGTTTTTCACAAATGGACCAATAAAAATTACCATGATAAAAGGAGAAAGACAGACGAAAGTTGTCAAAAATGTCATTTTACTTGCATTCAAAATCAATTCCGAAGGAAGCAGCAGTCAGGAAATAATCAGGGACATATTACAAAGAGAAAGTCAGCTGCAAAAGACTTCTCTAAAGTGCTGAAGAGCATGGATATCACTTTAAAGACCAGAGTGCCTTTACCCAAGCCATGTTGTTGTTGTTGTTATGTGCTGTCGAGTCGCTTGCAACTTATATCGACCCTATGTACAACAGCCCTAAACTCTGTTCTGACCTGTGCCAGTCGCACTGCCTCTGACACACCCATCCCAATTACCCCCATCACTGAGTCAATCCACCTCATAGAGGGTCTTCTGCTCCTGCGCCGTCCCTCTACCCTACCAAGCATGATGTGCTTCTCCAAGGACGGGCCCCTCCTTACAACATATCCAAAGTATGTTAGACGAAGCCTCAGGATCCTTGCCTCAAAGGAACCGCCCAGTTTAACCCTCTGCAGGATGAATCTGTTTGTTTTCCTAGCAGTCCATGGTACCCTCAATACTCTTCTCTAGCACCACAGCTTAAGGCATCAATTCTCCTTCTCTCCTTCCTAGTCATTGTCCAACCCTATGATCCATAACAAGTGATAGCAAAGACCATGGCCTGTATCTGACGCACCTTAGTCTCCAGAGAGACACCACTGCTCTTCAGTACTCTGGAGAGGTCCCTAACAGCAGACTTTCCCATCGCAATACGTCTTTTCATTTCCTGGATGCTGGTGCCAAGAGTGTTGACTGTGGAGGCAAGCAAACTAAAGCTGTGAACAATCTCAATCTCTTCACCATCCATCCTGATGCTGCCTATTGGTCCAGTGGTGAGAATCTTTGTCTTGACATTGAACCTCAATCCATATTGGAGGCTGCAGTCCTTGACCCTCTGCAGCAAGCACTTCAGGTCCTCTTCAGTTTCAGTAAGCAGGGTTGTG
>NW_006399884.1:7333368-7348561 GCF_000299155.1 Elephantulus edwardii | reverse complement strand
CAAGCAAACTAAAGCTGTGAACAATCTCAATCTCTTCACCATCCATCCTGATGCTGCCTATTGGTCCAGTGGTGAGAATCTTTGTCTTCTTGACATTGAGCCTCAATCCATATTGGAGGCTGCAGTCCCCTACTCTCTGCAGCAGGTGCTTCAGGTCCTCCTCAGTTTCAGCAAGCATAGTATGGACTATCCGAGCTGTAGTGTAGTCAGTTGCCTCTTGTACATGTGAAAGTTAGACAATAAATAAAGATGATCAAAGGAGGACTCACACCTTTGATTTGTGGTGTTGGCAAAGAGTATTAAATATACCATGGGATACTGAATCAACTAGCAGGTGTGTCTTGGAGTACAGCCACTGTGCTCCTTAGAAGCAAAAAGGGGAAGACAGCCTTTCACGTCCTTTGAGCATCTTGTCCTGAGGGCCTGTTCCTGGAGAAGGACATCATGCTTGGTAAAGTAGAGAGGCAGCAAAAAAGAGGAAAACCCTCAATGAGATGGGTTGAGAAAGTGGCTACAACACCGGGCTGAAGCTCAGCAGAGACTGCGGATGGAGCAATCACAGGCCTGGACTCCTTTCGTTATACGTGAGTAAGATGCAGCTGACTTACCTGAGTATGTGAGTAACTGAATAAGGAAGTAACCTGAGAAATTTTTTCTTATGTGTGTTCTCTTACTTTGTGTTTTCCTTCTATATTTTGGACTCTCTTACTTAATTTCTAACTCTTCTATTGACTATTTCATGTCGTTTCTGCTTTCAAGAGTGTTGTGTTAGGTGCTGTTGAGGCAACTCTGACTCATAACAACCCTCTGTGCAACAGATCGGAACTGTGTTCTGTCTTGCATTAGCTTGACCATTTCTACTGTGCTCAGCCCATTTTTGCAGTCACGTCAGTCCATCTCATTGAGGGTCTTTCTCTCTTTCAGTGACCTTCCACTTGTTCCAATAGGATGTGTTTTCCCAAAGACTGGAGACTACTGACAAGATGCCCAAAGTTGTGTTTATTTGTCTTGTTTGTTTATTAATGGTTTCTTCTTGACTTTTCATTTTTTATTGTTGTAATAGTTTCCTATACTTCTAACTAGACTAATTCGACTTCTTATGAAGATAACTTTGTTAATTAATTTTTCTAATATTTTTCCTTTCTGCTGCTTATCCTTTTACCTCAAACTACAAAAATATTTCTACCAAAAGCATAGAGTTGAGGTCTCTGCCTCTCTTATACCTTTGCCTATTCAGACACAGTGTATGTGCCCTGTATTTCTCCATTATGTACCTTTCAGGGGTTTACTTTGCTGATCACAGAGACCCTACAGCGTTGTATTGTTCTGATGGGAGAACCTTCTGGACCATTGCTCTGACCCCAGCTCAGCTCTGCTCATTTTGGAGTCGGGAGGCTTTTCTAAAGTCCCTGTAGATAGTTGTTTCTAGATGTGTAAGACTTCAGCAGGATAGGGCTTGACAAGACAGTGGCTCCCTTGGCTATTCTTCAGGGATGTCATTGTTTTTTGTTCTTGTATCAAAGAGGAGGAACCCTGGTGGCTTGGCTGCTATCCTAAAGGTTGCCAGTTCAAACCCCCTCGGGGCTTAATGATTTCCCAAACCCAACCCACTTCTGTTGAGAAGATTGCACTTCTTTGCAAACAAGTCAACCCTGACTCTGGCCATCTTCCATGTTGGCCACTGTGCAGTTTTGTTCCCTCCTTCTCTTTTGAGGAGGTTGCTTTTTTGCAGTTGCAGCAGTAGTAGCATTAATGCTAGGTCAATAACGATGCCTGTGCTTTATTAGATGTTTATTACAAGCCAGACAATACGATCGGAGCTCTGGTAGCACATCAGTGCTCTGGTTAAGCACTCAGCTGTTAGCCAAAGGTTAACCCACCCACCTCGTGACCGGCTCCTGTTTGTTATTGTTAGGTGCAGTCAAGGGCAAACTCATAGCAGCTCTATGAACAACAGATCTGGACCCTGTCCTATCCTGGGCCATCTTCATAATTTCTGACATATTTGAGCCCATTGCTGTAGTCAGTTTATCTTCTTGAGGGTGTTCTTCTTTTTCACTGACCGTACACCTTTCCAAGCCTGATGCCCCTCTCCAGGGAATAGCCTGTCCTAGCAACATGCCCAAAGTATTTGAGAAGAAGCTGTGTCGTCTTTGCCTCCAAAAGTACTCTGGCTATACTTTCTCCAGGACATACCTGTTAGATCTTTTGGAATTCCATGCGCTATTCAGTACTCTTCTCCAACACCACAACTTAAAGGCATCAGTTCTTCTTCTGTCATCCTTATTTGTTGTCTACCTCCCAGGTGTATAACTAGTAGTTGGAAAGACCATGGCCTGAATCAGGTCCACCTTCGTCTTTAAACTGACATCGTTGCTCCTCAGTAATTTGGAGTTGTCCTTGACTGCAGGCTTTCCAAATACAATACAGTCTCTGCTATCCTCGCTGCTAGTACCAAGGGTGTGTGTTGATTGTGGATCCAAGTATGACCAAATCGTTGATGACTTCAATCTTTTCTCCATCTATCATGATGTTGCCTACTGGACCAGAGGGGAGAATTTTTGTTTCCTGGATATTGAAATGTAACCCATATTGAGGTTAACCCACCCACTTGATGATCTGCTCTCATAGAGATGAAAACCCTACTGCTGTCTAGCTGATTTCTTCTCATAGAGATTCAGGAGGGCATAGTAGACCAGCCCCCTTGTGTATCTGAGATTGTTAATCTCCACAGGAGTGACTGTTGAGTCTTTCTTCTGAGTAGTACTGATAGTATATCTTAATGGTTAGCAGCTGAGTGCATAACCACTTCACCACCAGGGCTCCTCTATACAGCAAATAACTTAGAACGTCTATGGGGAAGTTCCACCCTGTGCTCCAGGTCCCTCTGGATGGCACCCAAGAATAATATGTAACATAACAAGCACTTTACATGCAAGATCTTTTCCATTATTAAAATGGCTTTTACCCTCACTGTTTCTATCTAAGGAAATCTCAATCTCAATTTCTCTCTCCCACCCCCCGTCCCTTCTTCCCTTCCTCTTTCTCTCTCTCACTGCCCATCAAGTCAGAACCTACTCATAGCTGCTGCTCCATTGAACCTTTAGGAGGCTGCAGATGCCATGAGAGGGGATTGCCCTTGTTTCTCCCATAGAGCTGTTGGTGAATTCGAACCATCTGAGAGATGCTGCCTTTGGTTTTTGTTGGTTTTGTTTTTTTGTTTTTTTTTAGTTGGTTGGTTTTGTTGGTTTTTTTGTTTGTTTGTTTGTTTGTTTTTATGTGTGTATACCATCGAATTGGATCAGACTGGCACAGGAGAATATTGTGTCTCCTTCTCCAGTAGAGCATCTGGTGGATTTGAGCCTCCTCCCACTGGGCCACCAGAGCTCCCCGATGCTGCCTTTAAGTGAGCAGCACAGCGCCCTGCACCACAGGCACTACACCACCAGGGCTCCCTCATGTTAAAAGAGGTTCACAAAGTTTGACATTGGCCTGCAGTGACACCTCTGGTAGTTGTTGTGCCAAGTCGTGCACTGTCTTACAAGCCTGAAATGTGCTTCTTCCCACACTTTGTTTAATTTCACCTTTGCTGGTTCCTGAAAGAGAGTCTGAACCTTTTTACTGAAGAGTTTCATTTGTTGTTTCTGAGTGTGAAGGAAGCGTGGTGAAAACAGCTGTTGCTTTTCATATTCTCAAGCAAGGTGCCAGCAGAACAATTGCTTTTCAGCCATGTAAGCAAAGCAGATCACCTCTGCAAAACGTCTCTGAAGGTAGAAACAGTTTATGAAAACCACTAGAAAGAACTACGAGGAGCTCCATTGGCACTGTGGTTAAGTGCTCAGTGGCCAACCAAAGGTCAAAGGTTCAAACCCACCTGCAGCTCTACTAGAAAAAGACTACTGATCTGCTTTTGTAAAGATGACAACCTTCAAATCCTAAGTGGCAGTTCTACTCTGTTCTCCAGGGTCCCTGTAAATCAGAGTTGATGGCAGTGGGTTTGGCTTGGAGTTTTCTGGAAATAGTTTGAAGTACTGTGGAGGATGAGGATGGGGAGAGCTTAATCCTGGTTTGTTTGGGGGGTGGTTTCCTCCCTGTTGAGAAGAGTATGCATTAGTGTTTATTGCCTAAGAAAGGAGTTAGAGGTACAGGGGTGTAGAGGAGCCAAGGGACCCTCATGGCATAAAATGGTTCAGTGCTCAGCTTGGAACCCAAGTCAGCAGTTCAGACTCACCCGATGGCTCTATGGGAGAAAAAAGTTGGTGATCTGCTGCCATAAAGATGAGATAGCCTAGGAAGTCCTGTGTGTGTGGGGAGTTGGCTTTCTGGAGGGATCAGTGTGCAGTCGACTCCATGGCATACGACAACAGAAAGAAAGAGCTGTGGTGGTGTTTGGTGGCACAGTCATCCCTGCTTCTCAGCAGTTCTAAGCCGTGTCTGGGCTTGGCCATCCTCACAGTCTTGGTGGTGCCTGAGCCCATTGTTGCATTCTCTGTCAGTCCACCCTGTTGAGGGTTTGTGTTTGTCTTCCTTCAGGAACTGGCACCTCCTGACAGAGTTCCAAAGTATTCCTGTTGCTCTTGGTAGGAGCCATCAGGTTGACTGTGACTCATAGTGACTCTATGAACAACAGATCTGAACTCAGTCCTGTCCCATCCCTGTGATCCCCGACACTCTTGAGCCCATTTTCAGGGCCACTGCATCACCACTTTTCTCAGCATGATGTCTTTTACCAAGGACTAGCTCCCCTGACAATATACTCAGTACAGTCAAATGAAAAAAAACCAAAAGGAAACCTGATTGGTTACAAACTCCATCTTACACCAGATATAGGACTATGTTAGAAGAAAAAACTTTCCATATAAAATCCTATGGGGAACGGACCTTGAAGAGAAATGCCCTGAACTACGGTGCTTGGAGACTTTGCCTCCGTTGAGTTATTACTCCCTACTCACTGACCCCTCTGCTGTAGCCTTACATCTTCTTTTATCTTGTTGTTGTGTGTGTTTGCTGTGCCTCTGGTGCCTTCCAGCTCATGGCAATGCACAGCATGATTGTTCTTGTTGTTGTTGTTGTTATGTGCCGTCGAGTCACTTACGACCCTATGTACAACAGCCCTAAACTCTGCTCTGTTTTGTGCCAATCACACCGTCTCTGACACATCCATCCTGATTACCCCAATCACTGAATCAATCCACCTCATAGGGGGCCTTCCCCTCCTGTGCTGTCCCTCCACCCTACCAAGCATGATGTTCCTCTCCAAGGACCTGTCCCTCCTTGCAGCATGTCCAAAGTATGTTAGACGGAGCCTCAGAATCCTTGCCTCCAAGGAGCAGCCCAGTTTGACCCTTTCCAGGATGAATCTGTTTGTTTTTCTAGCAGTCCATGGTATTCTCAATACTCTTCTCCAGCACCACAGCTCAAAGGCATCAGTTCTCCTTCTATCCTCCCTGGTCATTGTCCAACTCTCTGATGCATAACAAGTGATAGCAAAGACCATGGCCTGTGTAAGACGCACCTTGGTCTCCAAAGAGACAGCATGATTAGGTAACTTTAATCCATAGGGTTTTTACTGACTGGGTTTCAGACGTGGATTACCAGGACTTTTTTCCTTGTCACCATTAGTCCAGAAGTTTCACTAAACCCTGTGCTTCAAAGCCTCCACTGACACAGAGTCGCTGGCTCTTTATAAGGTGCATCAACCAGCAGCCAGATTCCACTCACCTGCATGGAAAAATTCTACTAATAAAGCCCCACTTACCAAAAACAAGCCCACCACCATCAAGTTGATTTTGATTCGTCGTGATGCCATAGGATAGAGCAGAACTGTCCCATATGGTTTCCAAGGCTGTACTCTTCACAGAAACAGACCACCTCATCTTTTTTCTGGGGAGCAGCTTGGGGTTCAAACCCTTGAACTTCAGGTTAGCAGTCAAATGCTAACCAGCACACCATCGGGCTCCAAGGGCTGTGGTTATTTATGAGCACAAACACTTCAGAGACACTGCAGGTTTGGTTCCAGATCACCATAGAAAAGCCATTACTACAATAAAACAAGTCACACAAGCCACGTGGCTTCCCAGGGCATCTGAAGTGATACGCACTCTAGTCTGTGTTGTTACGGGAGCCCTGCTCTCATGGTTTGTCACTGGCCAGGCTGCTAACTTGAAGATTGCTTGTTGAAGCTCACCAGCATCTCTGAGGGAGAAAGGTGGGTAGTCTCCTCCATAGGTTACAGCCTTTGAGACCTACTGTGGTCTCTGAGTTCTCATCACTTGACAGCAGTGCGTTTTGGTCGACTGTTAAGTGTGCAACAAACAACATAATGAAAAGATCTGAAACTTTGTGAGAAGGGCCACAATAGGACATTGAGACACAGAAATGGTGGAACAGCTTCATCTTTGCTTCTGAACTGCCCACTGTGTTTTGTGACTATCTTGGTCACTGGGGAGGTTGCTTTAAAGACATTGCAAACTGGATTAATGTCATTTACTGTCTTAGCTTCTTGGTTTCACTGCCTGGTATGCCAAAAAGATGATGGTGGATAAATTTTTATCATAGAATATTGTACTTTAAAAACACCGCAACTTGATCCCAGTTGATAAGGGTATTTTTTTGTAGCATTATAGACCCATGTTGTTGTTGTTGTTATGTGCTGTTGAGTCGCTTGCAACTCATAGACCCATACTTAAGGAAATTCAATATAAAAAGAAAAAGGTGAAACAAACAGAATAGTCAGAGTTTTATAAAAAAACATGAAGATTTGCTTTCCTTTGGGGATTTGTCTTTCAAAAGAAAAAGATTTTTGCTTTGAAACAGGAATATATCTTTTAAAACATTCAATCAAAACAGAATCCCTTTTGTTGTTCAAACAAGGATGTTCATTTCTTTTTATTTTTGAAATTTTATTTTTCTGTAAAATCTTGTCAGAATATAAAGCCCTGATAAAAATAGTGAGTCCATTTTGACTTTCTTTGCATTTGACCTTAGAATTTTTTTAAATTGTTTATTAACTTTTGCATTGGTTTTAATTAATTTTCTTTGTATGATTACCTTCAATTGGAAGGACCTTTGGTTTTCTGTGTAAAACATTCCTTTTACCTTCCTGATAGATGTGATTTTTTTTTTAAAGGACACACAATGACACAACAAATACTATGTTTAAAAACTGGGGGGAATAATTCCAGTACTTTTTAGATCCTTTGAAACTGAAATTACTGATAAAGATTAAGGAAATGACCATTTATCTATTTAAATGTGAGCCTTCTGAACTCAGGATTTTAGAAAAGGGGTAAGATAGAAGGATTGGTGGGAATGAGAATTACAGAGAGAAGTGGGAAGAGTGAGGTTGTATTTTGTGTATTGTAATTAAGACTATAAAACAAAATGGGTATGAATGAATTAAGGATCAATTTGCTTTGTAAACTTTCACTCAAATCACAATAAAAAAGTTAATACAAGATAAAATTATCTATCTATCTATCTATCTATCTATCTATCTATCTATCTATCTATCTATCTATCATTTCACTTCTATTTAATACAGGCACACCACAAAAGTATTACAGGTTCATTTCCAGACCACAGTAGTGAAACTGCTATCACAATAAAGCAAGTTACATGAATTTTTTTTATTATTTGATTTTGTACAACACAGAGCTCAGTTGGCCTAGTGGACAGAAAGTGATGCTACCAAACCAAAGGTGGGTGATTTTAATCTGCAGCCCTCAGGCCTGGTTTTAATGTTTTTGATCAAACATTCTTCTAGGCTGTATAGCACTGGTCTGTGCATTGCTGTACAGAGATAAGTCGTGGTTGCGGTGATGCTGAACACTGTGACTCTTATGTGCCAAATGCGATAATGATTATCCATGGTGGACAGTGTTTGGTGGAGCTCCCCAATTAGAACAAGCTTGGAAGCAGGAGTGGCATCTACTTCTGAAACAGCTTGACTCTGGAAACTCTATGAACTTGGAGAAAGATGAAAATTATACAAGTTTTCAGTTATTTTGTTCATAGGGTCGCTATGACTTGACGGCATTTAACAACAACTGTATATAAAGGAATAAGAAACTCTGATGGCTTAGTGGTAAGGAGTTGTGCTGCCAGTCAAAAGACACATGGTTCAAATCCACCAGTTTCTCAGAGGGAGGGAGAAGGACAGTTTGCTCCCATGTGTTTTACACCCTCCAGAATCTTGCTGGAGTGTCTGCTATAAGTCATTTCTGATTTGATGGCACATAACAACAGCAAAAACATAACAAGGGGGCTCTGGTGGCCCAGTCTGTGTGGAGTTGTGCTGCTACCCCAAAGGCTGATCCTCTCTGTTGGTTGAAATCCACCAGGAGCTCCAAAGGTGAAGGACAGTCTTCTACTATATGCTTTACAGCTTCAGAAACCTACGGGTCAGCTAGAACCAGTTTTGACTTGACAGCACTGAGTGTGAGTGGCTGTAAAAGTTCTGATGATCTTAGACTGCAGTCTATTTATGTGCAAAACACCATGATGAAAAAGCTTGCAATCCTGTGAAAGCGATGAAAGATTACACAGAAACGCAGCTGGGAGCTTACTGTTGAAAAACTGCTGCTGAAAGACTTGTGCAGTGCAGCGCTGCCATAAACCTTTGTAATTTGCAAAATAAAACCAAACCTGAAAAACAAAACCCACGCAAAATAATCCTCCACATGGTATCTACAAAGTGCCATTCAGAAAAGCACAATAAAATGAGGTATGCCCATGTACCAGCTTTTCGCAGACACAATCCCCATACCATGTAATTTAGTCTGTCAAAGTGTACAATTCAGTGGGTTTTAGTCCATTTGCAGAATTGTGAAGATCACAAAAACCAGTTTTAGAACATTTGCACCCACCACCTCCCACCCAAATCCTACTTTCATTCACAGGCACCCCTAACCCTCAACCACGGTCCCTGGAAAATTCTGACTTTCTGTTGCTGTGGGTTTGCGTGTGTGGATATTTCATATAATAGACTCATTCAACATGTGGCCTCTCATACTTAGGGTGTTACCGTGTGCCACAGGTTGCATACTATAACACCAGGTCAGTACAGCCCTGGTCAGCAGTTCAAATCCACTGGGTGCTCTCTAGAAGAAAGTTGGGTAGCCCCTTCCTGTAAAGCTTTGCAGCCTCGGAAACCCAGTGGGGAGAAACTATGAGTGGAGATTGGCTTGTGAGCAATGGTCGGTGGGCTTTCACTTAGCACACTGTTCTCCAGGCTCATTGCTTTTGTAACAGGAATAAAAACATCCCTGCTTTTCATGGACACAGAATACCACTTTGTATATGTGTTGCAGTCTGTTTATTCATTGTGTGGATACTTGAGTTGTTCCCATTCTTTGGTTACTGTGAATAATGCTACTACCAACATTTATGTGCAAGTTTTTGTGCAAAGTGAAGCCAGAGTGATCCTTGGAGGGAAGGATGGAGAAGCTTCGTCTCAGATACTTTGGGCATGATGCTAGGAGAGACTGGTCCTTGGAGAGGGACACCATGCTTGGAAAGGTAGAGGCATGGTCAAGGAGAGGAAGATCCTCAGGCAGCAATGGGCTTGAATGTGTCAGGGATTGTGAGTCTGGCACAGGATAGGGCTGGGTTCATTCAGATGGGCTGTTTGTAGGATTGCTGTAAGTCATATTCCACTTGACAACACCTAACGAAAACAAGATGTTTCAGTTATTTTTAGAATAGAACTTCTGGATCATGTGATAGTGCTGAAAGAGCCCCAGTGGTGCCATGCTACTAACTGAAAAGTTAGGGTTTAGCTCTATCTAAAGAAAAGACCTGGAGATCTGCTCCTGTAGGGTTTAGTAACTCAACTCATTGCCATCAAATTGGAAGCAACTCAATACTGACCCTGCCATGGATTTCTGAGGCTGTAAATCATACTCCAGCAGGTTTTCAGAGGCAGTAAACCACACAGGAAGAGATTAACCTTGTTTTCTTCTTCAGAATCAGTGGTGGATTCAAACCTCTAGAGAGGCTGGCCTTTGGGTTAGCAATGCAATTCTCTGTTGTCTGGGCCTAGGAGACCTTATGGAGCAGTTACATTTGTTGTATTGTTTCTTATAGTTATATTGGTTATATGTTGCTGCTGTTGTTATGTGCCATAGCTTGTGGCCCATAGCAACCCTCTGTAGAGCAGCTCTGAAGCCTGCCCTGTCTTGAGACAGTCTCATGACTCTGACATACCTACCCCCACTGCCCCAGTCACTTTATCAATAATCCATCTCATTTGGGTCTTCCTCTCCTACTCTGTCCATTGCCCCAGTCACTTTATCAATAATCCATCTCAGCCAGGTCTTCCTCTCCTGCTCTGTCTCTCTCCACCCTTCCAAGCATGATTACTCTGTATTTAGGCTTTTGAGGAGCCACTAGTCTAGTGGTAAGGAGATGTTCTGCCAACACATAGATATGCTGTTTGAGTCCACCAGCCAGCTGCTCCATGGGGAAAGAATGGGCAATCTCCTCCTGTGGGATTTATTGCCTCTATAACCCCCCTGGAGTATCAGCTATGGGTTGGTTTCAACTCGACAGTACATGACAATAATAGTTTTCCAAAGGAATTCCTGGTGGCCTAGTGGTGAGGAGTTAACGCTGCTAACACAGATGCATGGGTAAAACCTACCAGCTGCTCCAAAGGTCGAAGAGGGGCATTCTCCTCCAGTATGATTTTACAGCCTTGGAAAACCCCCTGGAGGTACAGCAGTGAGTCATTTCCAACTCCACGTGCACAGCAATGGTTTTCCATAGAATTTTTCTCAGAATTGTTTGTATACCCATCATGCCTCTACAAATAGAGATATCTTTATGTGTCCAGTCTTCAGGACTTCCATTTTTATTTCTTTGCCTAATTAATTTTACTAGAAGTTTCTATAGAGTGTAGAAAAAAAATGGTGGAGCATGAATCTTCATGTTGAGCCTGGTTCTAGGGGAAAGGCTTACACTGTAAGTATGATGTTAAACTCACTGTCATCGAGTCAGTTCTGACTCATAGCCACCACCCACTTGGTTCCTGGGGCTGTATGTGTTAAGGGGAAGAGACTCTCCTTGGAGCTGCTGGTGGATCTGAACTTGTGGCCTCATGAGTAGTAGCCAGGCACGGTGTACAATACACCACCAGAGCTCCCTCAGTATGATATGAGCTTGGGTTTCCCCCAGGTGGCCTGTCTTTGCTTGAGGAAGCTCCCATCTGTCTCGTTTGTTGAGTATTTTTGTCATGAAGTGCTGTTGGAAAGTGTCAAGTGCCTTTTTGGTTTCTATGGAGCCGATCAGGCTTATTTAAAAACAGCTTCACAAACTCCACTCTAGGCCAGTTCTCAAGCCAGTGGGAGTTTGGAGGTGTGTGTTCCACGTTGAGAACCGGATGCATTTGTATGGGCTTGGCTAATGCAGACTTCACCTAAACATTTCTTGTGTACTATCTGGGAAAGGACCGTGCTTGTCGATGGTGCTGCATAGAGAATAGAGCCTACTCATCCAAGCCCTGAGAAGCATATGCAGCTTGTTGGTATATCTGCTGGCAGGAGAGACTGCACTGTATTGAACAAAGCCAGCCCCACTGCTTCTAGTATATTCCATCTCACAGCAGTCCTCCTGTCGATTCCCAAGGCTGCTAGTCTTTTGTTTGTTTGTTGGTTTGGTTTTTTTTCCATTCACATTGTGTTTCATACAACCATTCCTATATATGTGTCTTATAAAATTAATCACCATTCATCTATGCCCACTGTTACCTCATGTTTTCAGATCCCCACTGGATCTGTCCTAATTCCTTCACCCTCTTTCTCCACCTACCATACTCTGTGACCCTATGATTTCCCCCTCTCCCCACCCTCAGCACCCCGTTCTCTCCCCTTCCCTTTTTGGATATCCATACACATCTTATGGGTTATCCCTCTGTTTTTACAATAATAGTCTAATGCAGTATTTGTCCTTATGAGTGAGGCTGTCTGTCTTTATGACAACAGACTGGCTCATCTTTCTCCCACAATGTGGCTGGTGGATTCTAACTGTCGACCTTTTGTTTAGTGGCCCAGGACATACCACACTATGCCACCAGAGATCCTGGCTGTTCTATGGTAACTTGATTGTAACAAAACTACAGCCAGGCGCTGGCTATCTTGTCAATCCCGAGACACAGTGACCCTCGGATGTTTGAGGCTGTATAACTTAGTGGGCTCAGGCTGTCTCATGTGACTCCCTGAGGAATGGCTGGTGGGTTCACATGGCTGAGCTTTGCATTAATAGCCCAACACTTACCCACTATGCCACCATGTTGCTGTTGTGTGCTGTCAAGTCAGAACTGACTCCTCGCTGGACCTCCAGTAGGTTTTCAGAGGCAGTAAATCACATGGGAGGAGACCACTCATCTTTGCCCTTCAGAACAGCTAGTGGATTTGAACCAGGTGCCTTTGGATTGGCAGCGCATCTCCTTACTCACTAGACCACTGTGAGCTCCTATGGCCTCATATTACATTCATTTACTGCTTGTGTTACATGGTTAAAACACTTGGTTGCAAACCAAAAGGTTGGAGGTGTTGGAGGTTAAAACTCACCAAGGGATAAGAATGTGAGCCTCTGCTTCCACAAAATGTTACAGCCCTGGATACTCTGTGGGCAGATCCCCTCTGGCTTGTAGGGTTACTCTAAGGGAGAACCAACACTGTGCAGTGGGATGGGTTACCAGAATTTAAGAAAATGGCATTCACACAGAGTTTCTGCCAGGTCGATTCCCACATGTAACAGCCCACACTCACACATGTGTGCAGATGATACGTGCTTTTATTAGAAGAGTTCTCTGAATGGGGAGGAAGATGGAGAAATACCTAGAAAATAATTTGGTTTGTGACTTTTTATTTGGTCAGATCCTGTGGTGACATTGCTTCCTCCTCTGCGCGTGCTCTCCTGCAAACTTTCTACAGCTGGAATGAACAATTGTTAAACATAGTTGTTGTCTTTAGTTGGTGCCATCGAGCTGGTTTCTTCCCGTAGGGACCTGTACTCACAGGATGACACCCTGCACAGGCCCAGCTGTCCTCACAATCGCTGCTGCTGGGTCAGTCCATCTCATTGATGGTGCTCTTTTCCACGCTCCCTCTCCTTCACCACGCACGATGTCCTTCTCCAGGGACCAGTCCCTCCTGTAATGTGCTCAAAATATGACTGATGGATTGGAAACCAGATAGCTTTGCACACGTCTGTGGATTAACTTTGAAATTCAGGCTAACATTAAAGCAGATCATGGGGAAAGAAGTAAAGAAACTGGCTTTGTACCTTAATGTATCATCATAAATAAATGATTCTACAAATGAACAGCTTTTAAGGAACAGAAGTTTCTGCTTCTCTTGGTTCAAGAAGCTGGAAGTCCAAATCCAGGACACATCTCCAGAACTGGTCTCTCATCGTTGTAGTTTCTAGTAGCTGCTGGCAGTCTTTGGGGTTCGTGGGCTTGTAGTTGGATCTGTCATGTGTGTCTGCCTTTATTTGACATCTTCGTGTGTGTGTGTGTGTGTGTGTGTGTGTGACTCTTCTATTCTTTTTATAACTCAGAAAGAATTCATTTCAGAACCCATCTAAATCTGACATGACCTTGTTTTAACATAACAGAGGAAACCTCTGTTTCTAAACAGAGTCACCCTTAAAGGTACAGGAGCTATGATTTGGGGAGGACAGTTTAATCCATAACAGAAATGGCATTAATATGTACACTGGCTACATATCAAGTCATGAGTCACAAGCACTGGGATTTGTCCTAAGCCTGTGAAACCCCTGCCTTTTATCATGCCCTGCCTTTAAACAGAAAGAAACTGTGGCTTTAGGTCTTAGTAACTGGCAGGGCCCAGACTAGAACCTGTCTCCCATTCATACATAAAACACCTTGTTTCTGAAGCTTACCAAAAATACCGTTGTGACGATCTTTGTATATGTTCCTGTAAGAGTTGTTATCAGTTACCGTTGTGTCAGCTCCAGCTCATGGCACTCACACATGTGTCAGGATAGAAATGTGCCCCATGAGGTTGTCAGAGGCTGATTTGTCAGAAGTAGGTCACCAGGCATTTCTTCAGAGGCACCTTGAGGTGGATGCCAGCTGTCAACCTCTTGGTTTGCAGCTGGATATAGCCCACATTCACCACTCAGAATTCCAGTTATTACCCATTGCTGTCAAGTCACTGGCTCATACTTGACCCTCCTGTGGGTTTGCACAGGCTGTAAATTGCATGGGAGCAGATTGCCCATTTTCCCTTTGAGCTGCTGGTGGATTTAAGCCACTAGAGAGGCACAGTCTTTGGGGTTCAAGTGCAGCTCCCTACAGATGATGCTGTCAGAGTGTCCTCCCAGATACCACATTCTGGTTACAAATGGAAAGGAACCTTTCCCCAAGAGTCCTTTGCCCATTGTGTGTCATAGTTCAGAGCATGTTTCACTACTACCTCCAAAGCCTTGTTCCCAAGTGGTTTGAATCCATCCAGCCTCCTCAGGATGAAGATGGACAGCCTTCTCTTGTTATTATTTACAGCCTCAGAAGCCCACTGGAAAGTCACTATGCTATTGTTTTCTGGTTATTATGTTCTGTGGATTCGGAACTGACCCAAAGCTGACTCACCAGTGGGTTTTCAGAGGCAGAAAGTCACATGGAAGGAGATTGTCCATCTTTCTCCCTTGGAGCAGTTGGTGGATTCGAACAGCATGCCTTTGAGTTGGAGGCACAAATCCTTACCACTAACACATGCCAATTGACATAGTTCATGTGCGTTGGATTGCTCTCCAGATTGTGCCAAGAAACCTGGAGGACAACTGCCTGGCCAACTGACTGGAAGCTATCTATATTTATTCCCATCCCCCAAAAAGTTTATCTGACAGTGTGGAAGTTACCAAGCAATATCACTAATATCATACACAAGCAAAATCCTGCTGAAAATGATAAAAAAAAATGACTGGAGCAGTGCGTTGATAGAGAACTACCAGAAATGTTGTTGTTGTTGCTGTTGTTATATGCCGTTGAGTCGCTTGTGACTCATAGCGACCCTATGTACAACAGCCCTAAACTCCGCTCTGTCCTGTGCCAGTCGCACTGTCTCTGACATTCCCATCCCAATTATCCCAGTCACTGAATCAATCCACCTCATAGAGGGCCTTCCTCTCCTGCACTGTCCCTCCACCCTCCCAAGTATGATGTCCC
>NW_006399884.1:7291412-7331148 GCF_000299155.1 Elephantulus edwardii | reverse complement strand
TCATCCAGGAAGAGTGCAAACGGTCATTGCAAAGACAGAAGAGGAAGAAAAGACCAGAAATACAAGCAAAGTTTAAAAGAGACCGTGGCATTAGAGAATTATCACCAATGGCAGATGGATCTTGGCTGAAAGCAGAGTGTACCAGAGGAATGTCTATCTTGATTATGCTTCCTTAACTATGCAAAGGCATTTGACTGTATATATCACAATAAATTGTGGCTAACCTATAGAAGAATGGAAACCCCAGAACACTTGATAGTACTCATGCAAAACCTACACGTATACCAGGAAGCAGTCCTTAGAAGAGAGTAAGGAAACACTGCATTGTTCAAAATCAGGAAAGAAGTGCATCAGGAATGTGTCCTGTCTCCATACCTTTTCAATCTATATGCAGAACAGATTATTTGAGAGGCTGGACTTTGTGAGAAGGGCTGTGGGATCAGGATGGACGAAGACTCATCAACAACCTGCATTACGCATATCATACAACCTTACTGGCCCAAATTGAGGACAACCTGAAGCATTTACTGCAGAAGGTCAAGGACTATAGTCTTCAATATGGACTGAAGTTAAACATAAAAAAGACAAACATTCTCACGGCAACAAGCATCATGATATAAAGAGAAGAGTTGAAGTTGTTAACAATTACAGTTTGCTTGGCTCCACCACAGTCAACACAGTGGTACGAGCAGTCAGGAAATCAAAAGATTAATTACATTGGGGAAGTCTGCTGTCAGGAACTGCTCCAGATTGTTGAGAGGCAATGATGTGAATTTAAAGACTAAGTTTCACCTGATCCAGAACATGGTCTTCACAATTGCATGCTATACATCAGAGAGCTGGACAATGACTAAAGATAACAGAAGAATTGATGGCTTTGAGTTGTGGTGCTGGAGAAGAGTAATGAACATACCATGGACAGCCAGGAGAACAAATAGGTTCTTGGAGAGAGAGAAACCAAGTTTCTCCTTGGGGGCTAGGAATTTGAAGCTCCATCTCATGTACTTTGGGCTTGTGGCCAGGAGGGACCAGTCTCTGGAGAAGGATGTCATGCTCAGAAGGGTGGAGGGACAGCGCAGGAGAGGAAGACCCCAGATAAAATGGGTTGACATGATAACTGGGGCAATGGAGGTAGGTGTGTTGGAGTCATTTACACTGGCTCAGGACAGGGCAGAGTTCAGAGCTGTTGTATGTAGGATCACTGAGTCACAGGTAACTCAATGGCACATAACAACAACAAGGCACCAGTGATATTAATGCTAACCAAAACATTGGTGATTCAAACCCAGCAACTCCTTTGCCAGAGGAAGATGAGACAGTCTGCTTCTATAATAATAATAAAAACCCAGTTCTCCTCTGTCCTATAAGATTCACCGTGCATCGGATTTGATGGAACAGCAGTGTGTTGGTTGGTTATGTCAAATCTTAAGTTGTATTTCAGTTTCAGAGATTAAGGGTAACTTGTGACATGAGTCTTCTCTTTGTAATTAATTTCATAAACATTTTACAGACCTCTTTATTGCCTTTCCATGGCTTTCACATGCTTGTCTCTGATGGCATAGCCCCTGGAGAGTTGGACCAGTGCAATGCCTGTCTGGTGTTTCAAATCCACTAGAAGGTCCCTTGAGAAAGATAGGTAGTTTTCTTCCAATTAATTTACAGCCTCTAAAAGTGACTAGATAGGTGTGAGCCAATTCTGAGTTAATGGCAATTAAGGTGTTTTGGTTTTTTATTTATTTATTTTTTTATTTTGTTTTGACCCTCAGTTGTATAGTCTGCAATATGTTAGGTTGCTAACGAAAACATTGGCAATTCCAAATCCACAAGCTGCTCTGATAGAGAGCAATGGGCAGTCTCCTTCATAAAGATCTTGACTCTCGGACACACAATGGAGGGCCACTCCGAGCCAGGACAGACTGGACAGCAGTGGCCCAGGTGGGGTCTGGCTTTGTGCCATTTGCCTGTTGACTTGTCAAGTACAAGAGCGACTGCTGCTTTGACTCTGGAAGACCTGGCTCACAGGGAGAGCACCCTTTCCTAGCTATTTGTGAATGTGCTCACAGATGGATTCTGATCTGTTTGTGGTGGAATTAAGGTGTCCTTAAGAACCTTATGTTCCACAAGGAATATGGAAACAGCCCAAATGTCTAACCACAATCGAATGGATTGAGAAATTATGGTACATTCACACTATGAAATAATGCAGAGCACTCACAAACAACAATTTTGAAAATTACTACATAACTTGAAATGACTGAAAGCATTATGCTGAGTGAACTAACTCAGTCACATAAGGATAAATATTGCATAAGACTATTATTGTAAAAGCAGAAGGATAACTAGTAAAACATGTATGGGGATCCACAGGAGGAAGGAGTGGGAACAGAGGGGAGAGAGTGGGCAGGGGTGAAATTAAATGGTTGTACAATTTAGTGGTGGAGGTGGGTGGTAAAGGAAATAGGAAAGATCCAGCGGGGATCTGGAAAGACAGGATAATGATGGGCATAGTTTAATGATGAACAATTTTATAACACATAATGAATGAGTGTATGAAACACAATATGAAAGAATGATGGATAGATAGTGTGAAGCAAACACAATATATACATGCTTACATGCAAACCAATGTAAAATTAAAAATAAATGAACTTTAAAAAAAAAGGTGTCTTTGTGGTACAAACAACAAATACCTTGATTGCTAGCCTAAAGGCTGCAGGTTCTGTTGCATCCAGGAAGATCTCATAGCCAGTTTCGGAGTGGGGACAGGGAGAAAGAAAGAGAAAGAAAGGTCATGGCCTTAAAAACCCTTTGGGAAGGTTCCACTAAGTAAGGCAAGGTGGTGCCTTGAGTCAGAACAGACTGGAAGTTCCCCAGCAGCAATGGCAGCCTCTTGGTACCACTGGCTTTCATGCTATATGAATGGTCTCTCTTGCAAGTCAGCTGAGAATGATTCCTTTTTTTTTTGTTTGGGTTCATTTTAGCAGATCTAAAGAAAACCACCAGTTCCAGTGCTGCAAAATCCAGTCTCCCCAAATCTGGACTTCGCCCTCCTGGTTACTCACGTCTCCCGGCGGCCAAGCTAGCGGCCTTCGGCTTTGTACGGAGTTCCAGCGTGGCCTCAGTGTCCAGCACCCAGTCCGTGGACAGCACCCAGAGTGAGCCTGTCAGGACCAGCCGTGAGTGCATCGGGCGCAGATCTGAACTGGGATGTGGGTGGGCTTCCTACACACAAGGTTTAGGTGTGCTTCTCGTTTGAAAGGCTTCGTTTCAGAAAGTGATATTTGCTGTCTTCAGAATTCTTTTAAAAACAGTATTCCTGATTTTCAGTGCTGGCCATTCTGCAAAGGATCACAGTCAAAGGTCCTGGACAGAGTGGTCCAAAAATGTGCAACAAAATTCGAAATTATAGGCATGACCAGGCTCATTGGACTAACAGAGATTGATGGAAACCCAAGCCTATGACCCTTCAGGCCTGGAACATAACTCTTCTGGTTACGCAGGCTTACTTTGATTGCAGAGTCGGTGTTCATTCATCGGTTATCCTTGTCACTGTTAGGTGCCACTGAGTTGGTTCTGGCTCTTAGAGAGCCACCGTGTAACAGGAGTGAATGCTGCTGCATCCTGCTGCCTCCTCACAGTCGGGACTGGCTCTGAGCCCATTGTCACAGCCACTGTGTCACTATCTCATTGAGGTCCTTCCTCCTTTTTTCTGACCCTCTCTCAAGTAAGGATTGTTCTAACTAGTAGAATTTAAAGATAAATTCTCTCCCAGTTGAAGAGACGGAGAACATTTTACTGAGTGAACTAACTCAGTCTCAGAAGGACAAATACTGCATAAGACCATTATTGTAAAAACAGAAGGATAACTAGTAAAATATGTATGGAGACCCAAGCAGGGAAGGGGTGGGAGCAGAGAGGTGAGGATAGGTAGGGGCGAAACCACAGGATTGCACAGTTTGGTGGTTGGAGGGAGAGAGCAAAGGACATGAGAAGGATCTGGTGGAGACCTGAAACGATAGGGTAATGATGGACAAGGTTCAATGGAGATTAATTTTATAAAACATAAGGAAGGGAATGATTATGTGAAACACAGTATGAATGAAGAATAATGTGAAACATAATGTATATGAACTTTATAAGCAAACCAATATAAAGTAAAAAAAGAATTAAAGTGTTACGTGTTGTTGAGTTGCTTGCAACTCATAGCAACCCTATGTACAAGAGCCCTAAACCCTGCTCTATCCTGTACCAACCTCACTGTTTCCAACACACCACTCCCATTACCCCAGTCACTGAATCCATCCATCTCATCGAGGGTCTTCCTCTCCTGCACCGTTCCTCCACCCTCCCAAGCATGATGTCCCTTTCCAAGGACTGGTTTTCCTTGCAACATGCCCAGTGTATGTCAGATGAAGCTTCAGAATCTTTGACTCCAAGGAACAGCCTGCTTTCACCCTTTCCAGGACAGACCTGTTTGTTCTCCTAGCAGTCCATGGTATATTCAACACTCTTCTCCAGCACCACAGCTCAAAGGTGTCAATTATCTGTCTATCATCCCTAGTCACTGTCCAACTCTCCGATGCATAGCAAATAATTGTGAAGACTATAACCCAGATCAGGTGCTCCTTAGTCTCCAGCCTGATGTCATTGCTCTTCAGTACTCTTGAGAGGTCCCTGACAACTGACTTTCCCAGTGCAATTCATCTCTTGATTTCCTGGCTGCTGGTACCAAGAGTACTGACTGTGAAGCAAAGCAAACTAAAACTGTTAACTATTTCAATCTCTTCATCAATCATGATGCTGCCAAATGGCTCAGTGGTGAGAATCTTTGTTTTCTTGATGTTGAGCTTCAATCCATATTGAAGGCTGCAGTCCTTGACTTTCTGCAGCAAGCACTTCAGGTCCTCCTCAGTTTCAGCAAGAAGGGTTATGTCATCTACATAACGTAGATTGTTGATTAATTTTCCCTCCAGTCTTGATGCCACATTCCTCCTTGTACAGCCTAGCATCCCGGATGATCTGTTCTGCATAGAGATTTAAAAGATATGGAGACAGAATACATCCCTGGCAAACTCCCTTCCCAATTTTGAACCATGCAGTGTCTTCTTGTCCTGTTCTGACGACTGCCTCTTGGTTCAAGTGTAGGTTTCACATAAGCACAGTCAAATGTTCTGGGATTCCCAGAGTCAGCCACAGTTTGTTGTAATCCACAGTCAAAAGCCTTTGCATAGTCAATGAAACACAGACATTCCTCTGGTACTCTCTGCTTTCTGCCAACATCCATCTAGCATTAGCTATAATATCCCTAGTTCCACGACCTCTTCTAAATCCAGCCTGCACATCTGGCAGTTCTCTGTTGACATGTTGCTCCAGTTGTTTTGGATTAATTTTTAGCAGAATCTTACAAAACCAAAAATTAAACTAGAATCAGAATAAAAACCAAAAACACCTACATTCTCTCCCTATATTTTTCACTCTAGTAAGAGTATGGAAAAGGAAATAATTTCAAGTATAATTTAGATGGCTTTCAGAGTATTTTATTTTGCAAACATATGTTTACTTTGTGGGATGCTCTGTCAAGTTCATCAGTTGCAGTTTTTTTCTTTCCTGGGAAATTTAAAATTTTACCTTTTTGACAATGCTTTGCCTATAGAGAATTTACATGTCTCAAAGAGTAGAAAAAATGTTACCTGTTTCTGTTGAGTTGATTCCAACTTCTAGGGATCTGTAGGGCAGAGTCTGAGGCTGTTATCTTTATGGAATCCTGTCTTCCCTGGGAGTGACTGGTATGTTCAAATTGTCAATGTTTGGTTAACAGCCAAGCACTTAATCACTGTATCATCAGGGCTCATAGAGAAGACAGTAAACTCAAAATCTCCATGCCCATCAAGTTAATTCTGACTTGTGGTGAACTTTCATTGACTTTTTATTTTTTATTTATTATTAATTTCAATGAAAATTTACAGAGACTTTGGATTTCCATTCATTCATTGATGCACGGTTCTCCTCTCCCAACCCTCCCCACTAGTACACTACCCTCTTGGAAAAGTAAAATAAAAATTCTTTCATTGTTTTACAATCCCTCCCCCCAGGTCCACTCCACTATACAGCCTTCATTCTGGACTTCTGTCAAGACAAAAATACTAATAATTTCCCCTCTTAAACAGTTTTCTCCCTCATCTGTTTCAGTGCAGTATACATTATTGAATCCATCTTTCTCAGTCTCCCCTCAACCCCGATGTCAGTCCTGTTTTACAACAGTGGCACCATGCAGTATTTGTCCTTTTGTGACAGAGTTACTTCACTCAGCATAATGTCCTCCAGGGTCACCCGTTTTGAATAATATTGCATGAGTTCCTTGTTTTTTAATGCAGGGTAGTAGTATTCCATTGTGTGAATATACCACAGCTTCTCTATCCGTTCGTTTGTTGATGGGCACTTAGGTTGTTCCTAACTCCTTGCTATTGTGAACAAAGCCGCAATAAACATGGGTATGCATATATCTGCTTGGGTGTCAGTTATGGTCTCTTTTGGGTATATTCCCAGTAGTGGAATTGCTGGGTCAAATACTATCTCTATTTGCAGTTTTTTGAGAAAGCGCCATACCGCCTTCCTCAGTGGTGGCACCATTTTACACTCCCTCTAACAGTGAATAAGGGTTCCAGTTTCTCCACAACCTCGCCAGCATTTGTTGCTTGCTATTCTGTTAAATTTTGCTATTCTGACTGGGATGATATGACATCTTCATTGACTTTTTTAAAATTTCTTTTTCATTCACATTGTGTTTCATTCAATCATTCTCATACACTGTATCTTATAAAATGAATAACCATTGATTTGTGTGCTCACTATTATCCCTTCTTCTCAGATCCCCACTGGATCTTTCCTAATTCCTTTACCCCTTACCTCCATCCATTCAACTGACCCTGTAATTTCCCCCTCTCCACACCTTCGGCCCCTCTGACCTCCCCCTCCCCGTTCTCTCTTTGCATATCCATGCACATCTCACTAGTTAGCCTTCTGTTTCTATCATAATAGTCTTGTGCAGCATTTGTCCTTATGATTTTATGCTGAGGGAACTAAGTCATTGGATTTTTGATGCTAGAAATCTTCTTTGGAGTAGATTGCTTCAGCTTCTCTCTCAGAGAGACTACTGGATTTAAACTTACAACCTTTCTGTCAACAGCCCAACATTAATACACCATACCAAAAGATAACATTGTTGTTAAGTGTTGTTGAGTCCACTACAGCTCATAACAGTCCTATGAAGAACAGTGCCAGTGCCATCCTGACCATCTCTGACATACTCCAGCCCACTATTAGCACCACTGTTGTCAATCCGTTTCATTGAGGTTCTTCCCATCTTTCACTGACCCTTCACCTTTCCAAGCATGATGTCCTTTTCCAAGGACCAGCCCTTCCTAACTACATGCATAGAGTATGTGAGACAGAGCTTTGCTGTCCTTGTCTCCAAGGAGCACGCTGGCTGCACCTTATCCAAGATATATTTGTTTGTCCTTTTTGTAGTCCATGAGATATTCTTCACTCCTCTCAACACCACCACTCAAAGGCATCAATTCTTCTATCATCCTTAATCATTGTCCAGCTTTCAGCTGTATAGCAAGTAATTGAAAAGATGATTTGGTTCACATGCTCCTTAGTCTTCAAACTGACATCATTGCTTTTCAGAACTTTGAAAAGGGCGCTGGCAAGGGGTTTGCTGATGTCTTTTGATTTCCTGGCTGCTAGTGCCAAGGATGTTGATTGTGGATTCAAGCAAGATTAAATCATTGACAGTGTCTATCGCTTCTTCATCTGTCATGATGTTGCCTGTTGACCTGGTGGTGACCTTGATATTGAGGTGTAAACCATATTGAAGACTTTGCAGGCAGCCATTCAAGTCCTCCTCACTTTCAGCAAGCAAGCTTGTATCATCTGTAAAACTGAGGCTGTTGATGTGTCTTCCTCTGACCTTAATGCCACACTCTTCTTTTTTTTTTTTAATAATTTGGGGGGTTTTTTTGTTTGGTTTGGTTTGGTTTTGCTTTGCCTTGTTTTTGTGTGTACTGTCAAAACAGATCTGACTCTTTAGAGGAAGAGATTGCCACTCCTTCTCCAGCAGAGTGTCTAGTGGATTTGAACCACACATATCTGGAATTGCAGTGCAGCTTCTTGCCACTAGGCCACCAGAGCTCCCAGTGCCACCCTCTTCTTCAGGTAGCCGAGCTTCTTGAATGATTTGTTCTGAAAACAAACCAAATAGGTATGGAGAAAGGACACATCTCTGATACACACTTTGCTGATTTTAAACCATGAAGTGTTTCTTGCTCTGTTTATATAACAGCTTCTTGGTCTAAGTGTAGTTTTCATATGAGCACAATTAAGTGCTCTGGTATTCCCATTGTTAATGCCAGTGAAAATTTGTTATAATCCACTCAGTCAAAAGGTTTTGCATAGTCAAACACAACTAGATAGCATTCTGGTATTTTCTGCTTCCTGCCAAAATCTATCTGACATGAGATGTACCTTGTGCTACAGCGTCTTCTAAATCTTGTTGGACTTTCTGGCAGTTCCCTGTTGATGTACTGTTCTAGCAGTTTTATAATACTCCTCAGCAAGATTTTACTAGTGTGCGTGTTATTAATGATACTGTCCAGTAATTTTCACATTTGGTTGAATCACCCATTTTGGGAATGGGAACAAATATGGATCTGTTCCAAACAGTTGGCTTCCACATTTCCCACCAAGCACATCTGGGACTGCATCTGTTTATTGAAATATGCCATTTGGTATCTCATCAATTTCTGGGACCTTATTTTTTGCTAATCCCTTCAATGCAGTATGAACTTCTTCCACCACCATTGGTTTGTTCATATGCTCTTTCCAGAAATGGCTTCTGTGCCCACTAATCTTTTTGGTAGAGGGACTCAGTGTATTCCTTCCATCTTCTTTTGATGCTTCCTAGATCATTTACGATTTCACCCATGGCACCTTTCAGTATTGCCACTCAATGCTTGACTTTGTTTTTCACTTCTTTTATCTTGAGAAATGCCCAAGAGAGGTTTCTGTTTCCTTTTTGCTTTCTAATTCCAATTATTCTCAATACATTTATCTTTTCTTAGCCTCTTATAAATGAGGTTGTAAAAGATTTGTCCTATCCTGATTGACATATTTTACTTAGCATGGTGTCTTTTTGAGGAAATACCAAAGTGTCTATCAGAGTGGTGGTACCATTTTACAATCCCATCAGCAGTGAATGAGAGTTCAAATCTTTCCTAATACTCTCCAACATTTATTACTGGTTGTCCTGTTAAACTTTGCCACACTACTGGAGTAAGATAGTACATCATTGTGGTTTTTATTTGCATCTCTTTTATTGCCAGTGATTTTGAGCATTTCTTCGTGTGTCTTTCGGCCATCTGAATGTTTTCTTCTGTGAAAAGTCCTTCCATATCTTTTGCCCATCTTGTAATTGGGTTATCAGTCTTTTTCTTGTGAAGGCCTAGTAGAGTTCTGTAAACTTTTGCTATGAAACTCTTAAGGTGTTGTTTTGGTTATTTTTTGGGGGGAGGGTTACCATTTAACTTGTTTTAATGGCATTTCCCCCCAACAAATGGTGAAAAATACTAAAGCACAAGGAAAAATCATAATGTTGTTGCCAACATTGTTATTGTTGTTAGGTGCTGTCAAGTTGAATATGATGACTCCAGCCACCCTATGAATAAAGGATCTGAACCCTGTTCTATCCTGTGCCATCCTCACATTTCCTAACATACAAGAGCCCATTGCAGAAGTTCTTGTGTCAGTTCACCTGATTGAGGATCTTCTTCTCTTTCGACAACCCTCCACCCTTCCACGTTATAAATACAGAATATAAATTTAAAACATTTTCTGGTTTAAAAAAAATATATATCTGGTAGTCAGTGCTGCTCTGCAGGGTCTCACCTAATGGGACCGGATTCTGCACTCCTGGTGGTGTTCACTTTCATTCATCTTCCCAGGTCCTCCACATCTGCCTCTTTGTTCTTGCTTCTGTTCCATCAAAAGTCCAGAGGGACTCTCAGGACCTCCACATCTTCCTCCACCAAAGCTGTCTTGATCCATACCCCAGCTTCCAAAGAAGCTACCTCTGTCTCTACAACAACCACCTCTGAACGTTCCCCTAGGACCACCATGGTCCACGAGGCCACCTCTGCTGTGGTCACCACCCGGTTGTGGGAAAGGTCGTGAGAGGAAGCCTTCAGGTTTGGGAGACTCTCACTCTCACTCTGTTCTCCAGGCGAGGTTCTGGTTTCCACAACACAGATTGGGGCACTGCCAGTCTCCAGCTCAGTGGTGGACATTTCCTCCTCCATGTGAATTCCCTCAGGAACCCCAGGGTCCTTGTAGGAGAAGCCTCTTCTATCTCCTCCATAGCCTCCCACATGACCCACGGGTCCCCAGGACCTCCTGGACCTCCACGGAGCTACAGTGGCATGCCTCTGCCCTCGGGTGGCATTCCACCTCGCATACTGTCCATGGGAGGCTTCTTTTGAGCAAGGGAGACTTTAAGCTTGCTCCCTTGGAAATCTTCCCCATCAAACCACTCCACAGCAGCCTTGGTAGTTGAAGGGTCTTCACAGGACACCTTTGCATTGCCTTTGGGCTTCCCATTCCCTTATCCAGGAAGATATGGATCATGGGCTTTTTAATTCTCTTGTTCATTTTAACAAGATGAACTGCTTAAAGAGGTCTATTAGATCATCTAAGTTATTTTGTCATTTAATCCTTGCACATAAATTGCACTTTTATCAGAGTCTTTATCTGGATTTGCAGGTGGGCCTACACCAAGATCTGGTCCTTTGTCCATGGGTCCACCAGGCTTTTGAAGACACTTCGCTCTTGAGTGCTGCCCTTCCCACCGTGTCCTCCTTCCCACCCACCTTTGGTCATGTCCCTGCCATCAAATCCTCCTCTCCCCCTACCCTGGTTATCAGGGCCACTCATGTTCTAATTCTCTACTGGTCCGGATCAGCCTCTAGACTCCCGCCCATCAACACCCATGTGACGGGGGTGGTCCTGTCGGAATGAACTCTGCTGCCCATAACTGCTGTTCTGTTTGCTGTGCTGACTTGGAGCCTGGCTGTAGGATTCAGTTTGGGGGTGGGAGTGTAACTAGTATGGCTGCTGCCCCTAACCGCTGTGCTGCCCCTAGCGGCTTGGCTGCCCATAGCTGCTCAGCTACTCATTGGTGTTCTGCTGAGAGTAACTGCTTTGATCATGGCCAGGATGGAGGTGCACTGACTGGCTGCTAGAGGATGGCTCCTAGGTCCCTGGGGATAACTGTAGCTGCTCTGTCCAGGCCCGGTGCTGAGCTACTTGTAACCTCCTGTGCTAGATAGAGATTGGCTTGTCCCAGTGGGCTTGCTACCACTCTGTGGTCCTGCAGACGCAGTGGCTGCTGGCTGCTGCCTGTATATTGGATAGACTGGCTGAGTACTGTATACAGACTGTGCTGCGAAGGAGGCCTGCATAGTGGTCACTGTGGCAGGGGTGGTATCATAACCACCAGTGCCGCACCCCTGGATAGGCTGGCTTAGTCCTGGGGGTACCTGGAGTGCTATAACCAGTAGGAGGCTGTCCATAAGAAGTTGCATAGGCCGTCTGGCGATGGGTTGCAGTGGTCTGAGCCTGGAAATAGCTGACATCAGTGGGCTGTCCAGAGTTTCCATAACTTTGTTGCCCATATGCCTGCTGTGTGGTCTGTACATATCCTTGAGTGGGCTGAGTGGTGTAGGGACTGTTGCTCAGCTACAGAGTAGCTGTAAGTATGTAATCTGTAAACACCATTGTCTCACCTTCCTCCTTGTTCTCTCAACGTCCATCTGGGAGATATTCTTTTAAGGTTTGAATAAAATTTGAGTTCTGAAATAATCTAAGGTAGGAGGTCACTAGTCTCCTTTGGCAGGTCAGTCAATGAAAATGAGGTTAAGCCACCCAAGCAGATATGTGCACACCCATGTTTATTGCTGCATTGTTCACAATAGCAAAGAGATGAAAGCAACTCAAGTATCCATCAATAAATGAATGGATAGAGAAGCTGTGGTATATTCACACAATGGAATACTCTACTGCATTGAAAAACAAGGCACTCATAAAATATTAGAAAAAATGGGAAAAAATAATTAAAAAAATGGGCAACTCTGGAGGTCATTATGCTGAGTGAAATATCTCAGTCACAAAAGGACAAATATTGCATAGTACCACTGTTGTAAAACAGGGCTGACATTGGGGTTGAGGGAAGACTGAGAAAAGGGGGAGGGAAATGTATACTTCATTGAAATAGATGAAATAAATATATGTCTAAAAGAAATATATGATAAGTTATTATTTGCATGACAACAGTCCAGAATGAAAGGTGCACAGCAAAGTGGACTTGGGGGTGGTGAGTGAGGAGGGAGGAAGTCATACAACAATGAAAGAATCTTTTTAAAGAGAAAAGCGAGCGGGGGTGGGGGGGCGGTGTAAGGAGGAAAATGTACAACAATGAATGAATGGAAAGCCAGGTTTTCTGGAAACTTTCATTAAAATATCAATTAAAAAAGGAGAAATGAAAATAAAATAATCTTCAGCAAATAAAAAAAGTTTAATTCAATACAGCAGCCTTTGTAAAATCTGAGCTTGAACACTTATACCCTCCTGAAGTTTATAAAGTGCATTCCCAGCCATAGCGGCTCGATTTCCCAGGTCTGACATGCATTTTAAATAAGATCAGAGTTGATGAGGAATGTTATTAATAACTCCCACAGAAACAGCCATTAACCTATCTCATGTTCCATTGGCAAAGAGAGAGTAATTTTTTATTCATGAGAAAGGAAGCTGAATGCAACTGGGAGGGTCCGTTTTCAGAGAAGCCCTTGATGGTGAGAGTGGAAGCCTTGTTGGAGCTGTGTCCATTCTCATTCGGACAGTCCAAAGGCCACCAGGTCCACCAGAGATGATGACCGTGTGTGTATCTTAGGCAGATCTGGGCAGTCTTGGAATGCAAATGAATTGTCTTCCTAATTCCATGCTCAAGTTTAATTTGTGAATACCTCAAAACCGTTTGATACAGTTCTTAGCTAACATCCAGATCGTTTCAGGGTATAGTTTATTGTGTAATTCTTTGTAGAAGAGTGATGAATATACCATGGACTGCCAGGAGAACAAACAGGTTCATCCTAGAGAGGGTGAAACCAGACTGTTCCTTGGAGGCAAAGATTCTGAGGCTTTGTCTGATGTACTTTCAGTATGTTGCAAGGACGACCAGCCCCCTTGCAGAGGGACATCATGCTTGGAAGGATAGATGGACGGAGAAAGAGAGGGAGACCATTGATGAGATGGACTGGGACAGTGACTAGAGTAAAAATGATCAGTGTGTCAGAGACAGTGAACTTGGTACAGAACAGGGCAGGCTTTAGGACTGCTGTACACAGGATTGCTATAAGTCACAAGCGACTTGATGGCACGTAACAACAGCAATTCTTTGTAGATGTAAAATCACTTCCAGATACAATAAACCATCTTTAATGTGATGATATAGCAGAAGAAAGATGGGCATTCTCCTTCTGTAAAGATTGACAGGTTTGGAATTGTGAGTTGGGGCTGACTCTATGACAGTGGGTTTAATTAATGATTAATGAAATTTTCATGCACGTAAAAAAATTGCTCTTGTGTATTACTGTCAACTATTGCATGTATCTTGTGTTTTTAACATAATAAGCAGTATGAGAATTAATCTATAAGTACATATTTCTTGTAAATCAGGCGTTTGTAAGTTAAGGCTGGCCTGTAACATTCTTGCATTTTTTGTTTGCCAGTTCTTCTCTCCTCCACCAGTACTTTTGGAAGTGTTCCTGGCTAATTGTTTATGTTGCTGTTGGGATGATATGAGCCCAGGTGGCACAGTGGTTAAAACTCTTTATCTGTTAACTCTTTTCAGTTAAACAGTTAGAACCCAGCAGCCTCTCCTCAGGAGGAAGATGAGGAAATCTGCTTCTGAAAAGGTGTCATACTTGAAAAGCCTATGCAGTGTTTCTGCTCTGTCCTCTCACACAGTTCTCTCACTAGCAATGGCTTTGGAATTGGTTGTCATGTCGTTCAGACCCTCTCCTTGGTGGGCTTACATATTCCTGTAAAAAAAAAAAGCCACCCAAAAAATCCCCATAGTATTCTTATAAAAATAACTAGAAGAGGGGCATGATTGGGGGAGGGGGGAGGGGGAAACATAGACCATACATGTTATTTACATAAAATATGGTAAACATCTTTTGTTTTTAAGATGGCTGAATATCTGGAAGTATTTTTTTTAACTGCTAGGAAAAAAAATTCATCTTGCGTAACTGGATCATTTTTCTTGGCTGTCTTGCTTTGCAAAGACCACACTGTGCTGTCCCCTCATCATTTTGCTTTCATCGGCATCTGTGATGTGGTGAACACTAAGCTCTATGCTGGGGTCGCTGTGACCACTTGAGGACCTTGAAACCCAGTGTGGAGATTAAAAACCAGGCAGACCTGGATCTGATATTGCCCCGTGACTTTCAACGAGACAATGGACAGGTCTGGAAGGTGGAACATTGACACCAGGGAGGCGCTCAGTCCTTAGAACCCTCAACCACACAGGATCACAGGGGCAGTGCTTGTACAAGGTTAAAGCTCGGAAGGTAGAAAGGGAGGGATGGACGGAAGGATGGAGGAAAGAACCACAGAGAGAGAGAGGGAAAGAGTGATGAGAAAAGGTGGGAATTGAATCTGAGTCTTCTGTAAGGAAGGGAAGAATTGAACCTCTGAACCACCAGTGCCCTGACAGTGCCCCTGCATTAACCCACAGTCACTTCCAGCTTATCCAGCCCATGTATGTACAGTTGAGTCAGTCCTTATCAAGTTTCAGTGGCTCATTTGTTGCATGTAGATGGTCAGGTTTTTCCTCTTAGGAACCTCTGGGTGGATTCAAACCTCTAACCTTTTGTTTAGTAGCAGTTGCAATAACCATTGTGCCACCTAAGGACCCATTAGCTACCCATAGGGTCAATTGGATGATACTTCAATATGTAAAGTGAGATGGTGAGACCTGCTTCACATATCTTGGACATATTATCAGGAGGGACCAATCTGTGGAGAAGAACACCAGGCTTGGTAAAGTAGAGGGTCAGTGAAAAAGAGGAAGACCCTCAACAAAATGGAATTGACCTTGACACAATGACTGTGACAGTGAGCCTGTTCAAGCACAGCAGAGATTATGAGGCTGGCACAGGGTCAGGCAGTGCTTCCTTCTGTTTTACTTGGGGTCACCATGGGTTAGGTCTGACTCAGTGGCACCTTAAAGCAAAGTGCCTAAAGCAGAACCTGGTACAATAACAATAATAACACACATGTTCCCATCTCCACCTGTTGGCAGTGTGTGGAATCTCATGTTGAGAAGGAGTAAGAAGCTCAGTGATCATAACATTTATAATGGTAGCATCTCAGTTCATATGATTTCTGAATCACTAATATGGAACTCTTCAAATGTGACCAGTTGATTTTCTTGGAAATTTCTTAGTTTGAGACAGTAAATGAATGAAACACACAAAAGACCAAAACACTGTTTGTGTTGAGTTGTTGTCAGCTCATAGCATTCCCATAGGACAGAGTAAAACTGTCCCTTAGAGCTTCCAAGGCGGTTGCTCTTAATGGGAGCAGACTGGCTCAGCTTTCTCCTGTGGAGTGACTCGTGGGTTGAACATCAACTTTTTGGTGAGTAGCCCAACATTTAACCCATGTGACACCAGAACTCCTTTGAACTATCAGTGTGTCAGCTTGGGGATATTTCTAAAATACAGGCAATAAGAGTTGTTTTAATTTCTTTAGCTACCAAAGCTCTTGCCATGTCTTTAACATATTATTATTATTTCAGAAAACACATCCACTTGGGTTCCTTTTGAGTGAAATATATTTAGGCAGGGTGATTAATAACGTAGCACATTAATCTGAGCTGATGGCATTTAAAACTTGTGCCTCAAATAGAAACTAAGAGTTGGATCTGATTGTTCGCCTTTCCCATGTCTGCTGTTGGGAAGAGAAGAGAACATTTGGTTCTGCGATGTGTGAAGGGCTTTGCACAGCGTCTTTCTGCTGGAGTCTTCGTTTCCATCCTACTGGAGCTTCCCTTTGTTGACTGTCTCGGCCCAATTTAGGTGAGTGGCAGAATGAGAAAACTGAGAACAGAAACCAAAATAAGCTGCTGCTTTTCTCTGGAATTGAGGAAGTCAACCAAATGTCACGGATGGATTTAAATACCCACTTTTTGGAATCTGTAATTATGTCGTTTAAAGTATTCTTCAGAATGAGGTTGGGGGGAGGGGGAAGAGAGAACTCTTTTCATTGAAGCTGGCTTTTAATTTCCCAATGATTCCCACACACTTGATCTTTTCTTCTCTTCCTTTCCCCAGGATTCCAAAGGAGAAGATAGTGTTGATGAGTATTATGCAGCTGTCATGCTGTGAGATGGGGCCAGTCCTTAGAAGGGGGTATCATGCTTGGAAAGGTCATAGAAGAAGAGGAAGACCCTCATAAAGGTGGATTGACCCAGTGTACGCAGCAGTGGGCTCACACATGGCAGAAGTTGTGAGGGTGGCACAGGATCAGACAAGTTTTTGACCTGTTGTACATCGGGTCACTATGAGTTGGAGTTGAACTGATGGCCTGACAGCAACAACAGCATGCAAGCAAAAAGCTTACAAGTGAACATGCTCCCTTGACTGCTTTGGTTAGGTTGTGGAAGGTTACATCAAGTTGGCCCTGACTCATAGCAACCCTGTGTCCAACAGAATGAAATACTGCAGGTCGCGTGCCATTGTCACAGTCCTTTCTGTGCTTGGACCAGCTGCACAGTTGCAGCCACTATATTGGTCCATCTCCTTGAAGCTCTTACTCTTCTTGAGATGACTGTCTCTTTGCGTATGCAAACCCCTATTGGATAGGCTTGACTCAGCTGTCTGGGCAAAGCTGTTAGAAATGAAGCTGCTCCTCAGAGCACAGGGAGGACATGGGAGTGCGTGTGTTGTCAGGACCCTGGGCTCCTTTTCAGATAATTCTAGAGGAACCGTGAGGTGGACAGAATGATGCACAGCAAATCACATGACCTCATGGGTCTCTGATATCCTCCCTGGAAAGTGAGCAGTGGAGGGAATAGGGTGGCCTGGAGGTAAGAAGCTGCAGTGCAATCATAAAAGCATGAGGTTTGAATCTACCAGCTGCTACATGGGAGATGGATGGGCACTCTCTTCCCATGTACTTTATTCTCTCTGAAAACCCACTGGAGAGTCAGCTGTGGGTCAAGTCTGACTTTAAAACACACAACAAAACAACATCCACCAATGTCTTGAATGAGACCATTATCCTTGGTCACATCACACAGAGCAGAAAGTTCTATAGGGATTCCAGCCTCTGAATTTGACTTTGTTCTTTCTTGCTTTCTGATATAGGAAAGACCCTTTGTATTTATTTGCCCAATTAGTTTTTCAATAACTGCCCACAATTATTGAAGACATAGAAGTTATATTTCCCTATGTCTAATATAATTTCCAGGGAATTGGAACTGACTCCCACCTGACCTTCCAGCAGGTTTTTAAAGCTGTATTTTACATAGGAGGAAATTGCCCATCTTTCTCCCTTGGGAGCTGCCTGTAGATTCAAACTGCCTGAGACACAGCTGTTGGGGTAGCAATGCAATATGGACTACGCCACGAGAGCCCCTCTACATCTAATATGATTGAAAATGGATTGCCTGTAGAAATTACTAATTGCAAAGCTATATCCCTGAAATAAAGGCACTTTTGTGTCTCAGTGGTAACGTTCTCAACTGCTAACTGAAGGTCCGGCAGTTTGAGCCCATTCAGTGGTTAGATGCTAGTAAGACCAGCTATTGATCCCATAAAGATTGTTGTGTTAGATGCCACCAAGCTGATTACAATTCATAGTGAACACCAGAGCTGAGCCGGGCCCGGTTCTGCACCATCTTCATGATCTCTGTCTTGCTCAAGCCCATTACGGCAGTCACTGTGTCAGTCCGTGTTGTTGAGGACTTTCCTCTCTTTCACCAACTCTCTACCTTTTCCAATGTTATATCCTTTTCCAAAGATTGGCCTCTCCTAAAAACACAAATGAAGATTATTACTACTTAGAAAACTTTCTTAGGGATTTGTTGTTTTGGCAATTAAAGTTAAACCTTGACTGTATTCTGTGGGGAAATAAATCAGAGAAAGAGTGTCTTTTTATTTGTAGTTTGATGTTCTCCTGTCAGAATCCTGATTTGTCTGTTTTGACTGATGCTAGGCCAGAGGCTGACACTGCCAAGGGCCTGCTTGCTTGTCAGTGTGAGATTAAGCATATGGCTATATAAAACGTGTATGTGTGTGTATATATACATTTATAGATGTGTGTGTGTGTGCGCGCGCGCGTGTGCGCGCTCATGCACGCACGCACTATGACAGAAACAAGATTGAGATTGTTAACAATTTTAGCTTGCTTGGATCCACAATCAACAATCTTAGTAACAGCACCCAAGAAATCAAGATGAATTGCATTAGGAAAATCTGCTGTCAGGGACCTCTCCAGAGTGCTGAAGAGTAGCAGTATCAGTCTACAGACTAAGGTGCCCCTGATCCAGGCCATGGTCTTTGCAATTACTTGTTATGCTTCAGAAAGCTGGACAGTGACTAAGGATGACAGAAGAAGAATCAATGCCTTCAAGTTGTGATGGAGAAGAGTCTTGAACATACCATGGACCACCAAGAAAACAAATAGCTGACATGGAGAAGGTGAAATCAAGTCTCTCCTTGGAGGCTAGGATTTTGAAACTCTGTCTCACATACTTTGTGCATGTTGCCAGGAGAGACAGACCAGTCCTTGGAGGAGGACATTGTGCTTGGAAGGATGGAGGGACAGCACAAGAGGGGAAGACCCTGGATGATATGAATTGACACATAATGTCAATAACACAATGGGAGTAGATGTTCTGGAGAGAGAATGGGAATAGCTCAGGCTAGGACAAGATTCAGAGCTACTATACATTGTTGTTGTTGTGTACTGTCACGTCAGAACTAACCCATAGCTGACCCTCCGATGGGTTTTTAGAGGCAGTTAATTGCACAGGAGGAAATTGCCCTTCCTTCTGTGGAGTAGCTGGTAGATTGAACCATGTGTCTTAAAAACTGCTGTGCAGCTTCTTGCCACTAGGCCAGCAATTCCACTACACATAACAATACAATTATCTATTTCTATAAATCCACCCTTATTTACAAGAGGCTCTGGTGGCACAGTGTGTTGTTACACGTTGCACAGATAACTGAAAAGTTCACATCCACCAGATGGGCTGTTTTCGCCCATAAACATTTATAGTCTCAGAAATCTGATGGAAGATCACTATGAGTCTAGATTTACTTTAAGCAGTGGATTCGGTTCTGCCCCCTCCCTTACCTTCTCATCTTTGTTTTAAATACTTCTTGACTGTTTGATCTCACATAGGGATAGTTTTTGGAGAGAGGGATTTTTAAAAGGAGCACAGTACTGTGACAACCTTTATTTTGTGAGCCAATCTATTTCACTATAAACTGACCCTAGAGGTAGGCTGACCCCAGAGGGCAGTTTTGGTTTAAGGTTTGAAGATTATCTTAGGCAGTAGTTAGGAGGTGTTCTCCAGTTTCAACCAATCCAGTAAGTAGAATTTTTTTTTCAGAAATTGAGTTCTGTACTGTGGTTTTCTCGCATCCTATCAGAGTCTATCAGAATGACCATCAGTGTTGGCAGGACACCATCTAGTTCTTCAGGTCTCCGGAAGCCATGGCTCATGCAAACCTTTCTCCCAGACACTAATTTGTTATTGTTTTGGGGTTTTTTTCTTTGAGACTTTAGGTTTTTGTGGGTATTTTTGGTCCTTTGAGGCCTTTGTTTTATTTTTTTCACCAGAAAAGTATAGACTATCAGCTATATCTTAGGGAATTCTATGTATTTTTAAATTTAATTATTTCTCGTCATGAAGATCAAAGGAAGACATAAATTTTTGTCACAGTATTCTGAAAAAAATTAAGAGATGAAAGAAATCTGCAGAAAAGAATTGATAATAGCAACTAAAAGGCAGCACCTCCCTGTGTTCAGAAAAACCCGCGATAAAAGCCCTTTGATGTCTGCTGTCATGGTAGGTCATCAGCAGTACGTGGGACAAGGCACCACATCCTTCCCCAACTGTCAGCAAGGTCTTTGAAGTGTTGCTATCTTCAGTGTCTTTCACAGAAGTCTTGCTACAGTGATCATAAAATTCTCCCTAATTCCTTAGTACTCTCAAGAGGTGAAAACATGGCAGCTTTAGGGAACTCATAAGAAAAAGAAACAACTTCAGCGGTAACATCAGACAGATGCTATCAGATATTCTGTTCACCCTTAGTCTGAGAACCTCCATGAATGTTGAGTGAGAGCTGTTGTCTCCGTACTGGGCTGGATTGTTGGATGAAAATAAATGTTGATGTGCAAGATAAGCATTTGGGCATGAAATCCACCCCCTGCCCCCCAGCTGTCAAGTCAATTCCAGCTTGAGCAAGATGGAGATCATGATGCTGGTGCAGAATAGGGCAAGGTTCCAATGTATTGTTGTTCATAGAGTCAAGTCGTGGTTGATATGATAACAACAATAATTTTTGTATAAGAGAATGAAACATGACCTGATCCTTTAACATCTTCATAGTCCATAGTATGTACACTGTTCCGACCACAATGTCAGTCCACCTCTCATTACTGGCCCTTGCCAATTAGTCAATTCTGATTCATAGTGACTCTATTTGGCAAGTAGAACTTCCCCATGGGGCTTCTAAGGCTGTAATATTAATGGAAGCCTACTGCCTCATTTTTCTCCCACAAGGTTGTAGATGTGTTCAAATCACTGACCTTTAGTTTGGTTAGCAGCCCTATTTGCTCACTGTTGTGTTACCAGGTGTCCCACTTTACGAACCATGACATTGTTCTTCGGAGATCAGTCTTTGTGTCCAAAATAAGCAAACTGGAAGCTCTCACATTACTCCATCCTCTGTCAAGTTTTCACTAATCTATGGATGTAGATCTCACTAATCTATTGCTAATCTATGGATGTAGATCTTATTGTTTCTTAGTATGGAAGCTTTGTTGAAGTTTATCCTCTTTGAGTGGTTGTGCTGGTGTTTGCAGTGCCAATGTGTGAAGTTTGTCTCTCAGTATGGCTTTTCTAGTATAAAGGCTGTCCAACAAAATTCTCAGTCCTGCCAACATTGGTTTCCCCCACACCAAAGTCCCATTGTACATCCAGTTCTCCAGCTGCTCAGCCATGGAGTGGTGAGACTGTGCAAGGGAGGTGCATTGGCTTATCCACAAAGATATTGACTGTCTACCATTCTACAAGGGGATTGGTCAGTCTCAACAATCTACAAAAGGATTGGCTCATCTTGCCAATAAATTGAACAGCTCTAGCTGCAAAGAGTGGGAATTCTTCCTCCACCAGAAGGAATCCTTCCCTCACCAGAAGAGAGAGAATTCTTCACCAAACCAGTCCCAGTTCAGTGAGATGTGTGACACGCTTCAGGATGGCAGCAGCAACCCTGGCTGAGCTGGAGAATTGGATGTGAGAAGGGGCTTTAGTGTGGGGGAAGCCAATGTTGGCAGGACCAAGAACTTTGTTGGACAGTTAGAGCCAGGAGGCTCAAGGCTCAGTTGCTTGTGTGCACATTTTAGGAGCTGTCTTGACTGTATTTTGTTACTAGTTTGTATTATAACCTTTTAAACTCTTCCGGTATGGTTCTGTGTGGTCTGTAAGCTTTCATATCAGATTTTGGACCCAGCCAAACTGTAATTTATGTTGAGATGAGTAAGAGGAGGCATGGGAGCATGGGAGACATGTCTGACCACATGAGAATTGGTTTTGTGTGTGTGTGATCCTGTGGGCACACATGGTTTTCCCCTATCAAGTTGGTAAAGGTCAGATATGGCACTCCTGAAGTGGCCCTTCCTTATTTTTTTTTACACAGTGGCATAACTTTTGGTATCACAGCAATATTAAAGCCACAACAAGCAATAAACAGGTCGTGCTTGTTGTTGTTGTTAGGGGCCATCGAGTCAGCTCAACAGATCCAAACCTTGCCCCGTCCTGTACCATTCTCGCAGGCTCCACCATGCTCATGCCCATTGTCACTGGGTCAACCTATCGTTTTGAAGGTCTTCTTCACTTTCCCTGAGCCTCTACCTTTCCCAGCATGATATCGTCTCACAAGGACTGGCCCCTCCTGACAACATGCATAACATATGTGAGCTAATGTCTCGCCATCCTTGCCTCTAAGGGCTCTCTCATTGCACTTCCTCCAAGACTGGCTTGTTTGGGTTTTGGCAGTCCATGGGAATGCTTATTATATCAGTAAATCACAACTAGACAAAATAGCCTTCATTAACACCTAAAACAGTACCCAGGGAAACCACTCAGATGGCTGTCAACAGACAACTGGATAAGCAAAATGCAGCTTTGATTGCCAGTCAATGCCCAGCATGTGAAACTTTGTCTAACATACATTGTACTGGGGAAAGTGGAAGGTTAAAGAAAGAGATGAAGATCCTCAACAAGGTGGACTGACACAGTGACAGTAAAAATGGACCTGAGCAGATCAGAGATGACGAGGATGACACGGAAGAGGGATATGTTCTGAACCGTTGTTCATGCGCCGCTGTGACACTTAACAACAATAACTAATTTTTTTTTTATCTCCCTCTCACTGGTAACAAAATAGCTTCAATTCTGACTTCTCGCCATCTTGTAGGACAAAGTGGACTTGCCTCATAGGATTCCCATGACTGTAAATCTTTAAAAAATTTTTCACTGGTCTTTCTCCCATGAAGAGGCTAATAGGTTCAAATCACTGACCTTTGGGTTACCAGCTGGTGCTTAACTATTTCTCACTAGGATTCTTTGTTTAGGAACAAAAAAGGGAGATATCCAAAGTTATTGCTTTGAATGTATTCTGACTCACAGTGACCCCTCTGAAGGAGAGAGTAAGACTGCCTTGTGGGGTTTCCAAAAGCTGTAATCTTTACAGAAGCAGACAGCTCTGTCTCTCATAGAGTGGTTTTTGGTTTTGAACCGCAGATCTTTTAGGGAACACTCAAGCTCTTTTTTTTTTTTTAATTATTTCTTTGCAGACAATAATTTGTTTACATTGTGTCTCATTGATGTGCATTGTTTTGGTTTTTGCCCCTCCTTCCACCCACCAAACTCTCTGACCTCCTGATTTTCCACCTCCCTACTTTCAGCTCCCCTACCCTACTCCCTTCCCTTTTTGATATCCGTGCACATCACACTAGTCATCTTTCTGGTTTTACAACAATGATCTTATGCACTATCCTTATGTGCCTGAGATAGTTCACTCAGGGTAATGCTCTCTAGCCTCTCCCATGTTGTATAATATTTTTCAAAATTGTTTTGCTCCTGAAATTTTTCAAAATCATTGCTCCTGAACACTCAAGCTCTTAAGGGCTCTTCATTCCTTGCACTCAGATTAAACGATGCTTAGTTCCTATTTGTGAAATCTACTGATCTCATTTGTTCTGGCTGCTTTGAGTACTCTGTGCTCTTAGTCTCCATGTACATTTTCTCTTCTCACACTCAGATTTTGCCATCGATTACTATTGTTTACTAACTTGTCACATTTTCATTTCTACTTTCAATATGTAAAACATATGAATTTGAAAAGCACATTTCTTAAAACTCTATATTCATTGAGACTTCTGGTTTAAACTGTGTTTCCCCTTAGAGTAAAATGATAGTGTCCTCAGAGTAGAAGGCTGGTAGAATAGTGATTAAGGCTTTAAGCTGCTAACCAGAAAGTTGGTGGTTTGAATCCACCAGCTGTTCCATGGGAGAAAGATGTGCCAGTCTGCTGTCATTAAGATTACAGCCTTAGCCACTCTCTGGGGAAGTTCTCCTCTGTTCTACAGGGTCATTGCGAGTGGGAATTAACTTGGTGTAGGGAGTTTGGTTTTGAGTGGCTTCCGCTGGCCCCTTCTGCTTCATGTCCTTGACTGACATGTGCATCCAGCCTCGTTACCTTTATCCTTAGTGTGGCATTGAACTCCTTCTTCCAAGCCCTCAGATCATAACACCATCGTCAAATCATCCTCTTGCTGAAACAATGAACAATTAGTCTTTCTTGTTGATAAGTTAAATCTTAGACATTCGACAACCTGTCTCCATTTACTGTGGAACTATTATTACTCAAAGCTGGTTATTACACTGGTAAAGAATGGGTCAGACATTCAGGAGACATGCATCTCAGGACTGCCTTGCTCCTGACTGTTTTTTTTTTAATTAATTTTTTTTTACAGAGGTTTTGGATTTCCATTCATTCATTGCCGCAATTTTCTCCCTGCCCACCCCTCCCCACCAGCTCGCTTCCCCCTCCGAAGAGAGAAAAAAAGAAAAAAAATTCCTTCATTAGTATACAATTCCCACGTCCCTTCCCCCCAACCCCCACCCCGAGTACACTTCTCTATGCAACCTTAATTCTGGATTCCTGTGCTAACCATAATCTGACTGTGTTTTGAAGGCTGGTAACGTACTAAAAAGGAGGAAAGGAGTCATGATGGAAGAAAGTTTAAACGCTTACCTGTTAACCCTAGGGTGGGTGTTTCCACCTCACTATAGGCTCTTCTGGAAAGAAAACCTGAAAATCTCCTTCCTCAAATATCACCACCTTGGAAACACTGTGGAGCAACTCCACACTTCTGATAGAGGGTCACTGCAAGTTGGAATCATTGCAATGACACATATTAGTTTCAAGGGGGAAGAACACTAGCTCCTGAGGTCTTAAATTAGTGGAGAAGACAGCCATTTTCTCTTTCAAGCAAAGCATTACAATATAGTGAAATACCTGGAGGAGTTGTTCTTGTTAGATGCCGGTGAGTGGGTTCTGCCTCATAATGACCCCGCATGACAGAATAGAACTGCCCCGTACGGTTGTCAAGGCCATAATCTAGGGAGCACTGGTGGCCTAGTGGTAAGAAACTGCACTGCGATCCCAAAGGCACGTGTTTTGAAACCATAAACTGCTTCACGGGAGAAAGTTGGGCAGTCTCCTCCCATATGATTAAACTACCTCTGAAAACCCCCTGGAGGGTCAGCCGTGGGTCGATTCCAACTCAGTAGTGCTCAACAACAACTTTCTCTTGCAGAGACCCTGGGCAGTTTTCAACCCACAGCCTTTTTTTCAACCCCTGAGCACTTAACTGTTATATACCACTAGAGTGCCTACTTGCAAAGCAGAGGCATGAAAAGACAAAACATATCAAATCTAGAGAGAGTCAAGTGAAAACTCAAACAAGACCCAATGGTGTTACCTTTGAGGACAGAGTAGACCGACCGCATGGGATTTCTAAGCCTGCACATCTTTATAGGAGACTATTTCATCTTTCTTTCATAGAGTGTCTGGTAAGTTTGAACCACTTGCCTTTTTGTCAGCAGTCCAGTGCTTAACTAACAGCACCACAGTGTTCCTGAAGGCCAGTGAAATGGTAGTTAACAAGGAAATAGAAAAGCAAATCAAACAGGCTGTGATGATATTGGATGACTACCGGACAGCCTGTGGTGATAGGATGCAACAGATTTTATATGCTGTAGGGAGCAGCTAATATGTAAATCATACACATAAGCATGAGATCTGGGTGCCTAAGTGGCACCTCATTCCGCTCCTTGAGCAGCCTCATTGGTTTAAAAATGAGTCCCTGCTCAAATATTTTGCAATTCAACTCAAGAAATTTAAGGTTGCTAAGCAACTTGTGATTCCTATCTACAGCAGCAAATCTAGCATCAATTTTTTACCTCCTAAAATGATGGAATAAATATTGACTCTAAATGTTTTCATTACTACGTGCTCTATTGCATGCGATAAGCACTCTTGTTGTCAGGAGCGTTCTGTTGTTATGAGGACGGTGTTCCATGCGGCAGCCCCCACGTTCGATTTTCTTTCCTAACAGTGAGTCCTTCCACAGAGTGAAGGCAAGCTGTGGCCCTCTGCTATTGGATATACATATCAGGACTCACCGACTATTAGTGGAGGTTGTGAAGCCACTCTGTGTGACAAAGTCATAGCATGACAAGCTGTATGTGTAAGGATTTTTTTTTTAATCCAAAGGATTTCTTTTTGGCTCAGCTTAGCAAATAAAGTAATTAGTTGCCTTATTGTGTTTTCTGCACAAAGCAACAAAACAGACTCCCACGACAGAAATTTCTGCCTAAGGATGTCTTCCCAGATTCATCTCTGTCATCCACAGAACCCGTGGAATAAATACAAAACAGAAATTACTCAGCTAGATTGGCCCAAGGAAGCTTAGAGAAGAGAGAGGATTTCCTTGTCCTGCTATAACAAGAGTTGTAAACCCAAGCTAACCCAGTGATACAATCCCGAAGGCACACAGTTCGAAGCTACCAGCTGCTCTGCAGGAGAAGGAAGGGAAGTCTCTTCCTGTCCAGTTTACTGCCTCTGAAAACCTGCCAGAGGGTTAGCTATTGTTTGGTTCCTGCTTAACAGTATTAAACAACAAACAACAACAGTTGCATTTAGCTGTTACAGGAGCTCTGTCAGTCAGGTGTTGAACCTGGATATCTTATAAAAGGCAGGAATTTTTCTGTTCTATGACCAGTGCCTCCAGAGTGCTGTTAGCAGCAGCAGCAGCAGCAACAGTATCTTTGCTCCGATGGGTTTTGATGTTGTCCTTAGTCTCTCTTTGGCTGCCTTAGCTTCTAAGGTCCTGGTCATGTGTTTACTTGCCTCTTGGACGCTCTGTCCAGGGCTTTGTTCTTCAGTTGGTAAATCTCAGCATTAAGTAGAACCTCTCACAATGAATCCTGCCAGGTTCAGCCTCCCACAATGTGTGAGTGGAGAGTCCATCCTTTATCTTTCCACTTCTCCCATCTTTCTCTCCCATGGCTCCCACAGCCCGCCACTCAGCCTTTGCTCTCTCTGCTGCAGCTGTCAGCGTGAGTCTGTGGCTCCAGATTGGCCAGCGCCACTCAGCCTTTGCTCTCTGAATCTCCCTTTGAGCAAACCAGTTACTGTTGAGGCCACCTTGACTCATACAGCCCCACATATGTAGAATAGAACTGCATCCATAGTGTTTTCAGTAGTTGAATATTTGAAGGTAGATTGCCAGGCCTTCCTTCTAATGTCAAAAGTGAGCTTGAATTTCTAGTCTTTCTTTAAAGAAGTCACAGTTGTCCATGTGCCTGTCCCAACACTCAAGTATGTGGAATGAATACATCCATTCAAAAGTCAATGTACAATCATCCATCTTCAGGCATAATAAAAAGGATTCTCCAAGGGAACACTATTTTCCTATTTGGAGGGCAGTTTCTCATCACACTCACAGAACAAGTCCATGGAGAATCCTGTTTCTCTTATTTCATCTCTCTTCTTGGCTTTTAAGGAGTTTGCCTATTGATATGATTGTTCACTTCATCCACTGACTACTGAGATTAAACCAGGCATTCACCCAAGGTCATTATCTTTTTCATTTCTTTGGAACTTTTTCTGGGACTTAGCATTTCTGTATTCTTAAACATACATGCCTGATTTGCATGAAAATGACTTACAAGCTGCTGTTCAAAATTGGTAATTTCCCCCCTTCACTAAGTTTGTCTTCCTTCCCCTTCCCCTTCCCCTTCTCCTTTTCTCTTGCTCTCTCTGTCTCTCTATCCCTCTCTCCCTCTATCTCTCATTGTTTCAAGAGGATTGTTTTGAAACTTAGTCTGAAGTAAGCTTTCTGTCCCTCATGGAAATGGTGGTGTAGACAGATGTCTGGGCTTCTCTTTAATATTACTTTACTCAATCTTTATTTCCTGTTTAGAAGTTTTGTAGAAGTGACAGTTGTTTGAGCTCTCTTGTAGTTGACTTCTCTGTCTCCTAGAGACTCTATGGATGTTCCACTCTGTCTTGTGGCATCACTATGTGTTGGAATCCACTTGACAGCAGTGAATTTGGTTTGTTGTTGGTTCAACATGTCCAAGCTCTGTGACTATGAAAAAGTGACTTAACTTCTCTGTGCCTGGATTGTCTTACTGCAAAGGGGAGATGATAATAATACTTGTACTGTGGTGGCTCAGGAGAAGTTGTCTCCCTTCCCTATGAAGCAGGGTCATTCATGGTGGACAGGTTTCCGTACAGCTTCTGAATTAAGATAGCATAAGCTGGATTGACCATTTACTTGTGAAACAACAGGCCTTTGGAAACCCTATGAACAATATTGGAACCATTGTTGGTTAAAACAATGGAGGTAGAGCCCTCAAATTGGAAGACACTCAAAACTGAGGAGGAACAGCTACAAATAACCACTAATAATTGGAACATAAATGTATGAAGTATGAATCTAAGAAAATTGAAAGCTGTAAATAATGAAATGGAACACATTAAAATTGACATTATAGGCATTAGCGAGCTTAAATACACTGGCATTGGCCACTTTGAATTAGACGGTCATATGTTTTACAATGCCAGGAATGAAAAATTGATGAAGAATGATGTTGCATTCACAGTCAAAAAGACCATTTCACAGTACATCCTGACACAGTGTAATAAGCAATAGGATACTATCCATATGCATGTATAGAAATCCTGTTAATACAACTTTTATTCAGATATATGCACCAATAACGAAAGCCTAAGACGAGGAAATTGAGGATTTTTACCAACCTTTGCAGGCTGAAATTGACTGAACATGCAATCAAGACTCATTAATAATAGCTGGTGACTGGAATGCACAAGTTGGGAACAAAGAAGAAGACCTGATAGTCAGAAATGATGAACTTGGCAACATGTGTGAGACTGGAGGTGAATGATTGAATTTTGTGCAATCAATGATTTATTAATTGTAAATTCCTTCCTACCAAAAACAGTGACTATGCACATGCACCTCACCTGACAGACTACACAGTAATAGATTTACTACACCCGTGGAAGAATTATTAGAGAAGCTCAGTAACAGAGGTCGAAACCAGGCCAGGTGCTGACTGTGGAACAGACCATCAATTGGTGTTGTGCAAGTTCAAAGTGAAGCTAAAGAAAATAATAGCAAGTCCACAAGAACAAAAATATGACCTTGAAGCTATCCCATCTGAATTTTAAAACCATTTCAAGAACAGATTGGAGGCATTGAACACTAATGATCGAAGATCAGATGATTTGTGGGATGGCATGAAGGATGTCGTCCAGGAGGAAAGCAGAAAGTCATTACAAAGTAAAGAAGACCAAAATAGATATCTGATGGATCTCTGAAAACTACACAAGAACATCGAGAGGCCAAAAACAAAGGGAAAGAATAGCAAAGTAAAAGAGACGAACAGAGGATTTCAAAGGGCAGCTTTAGAAGACAAAGCAACTATTTTAACAGAATGTTTAAAGAGCTGGAGTCAGAAAATCAAAGGGGAGGAACTCAGCATTTATCAAGCTGGAACTGAAGAACAGATTCAAGTTCAAGTTGAAATACTGAAAGATGTAAAACCTTGAATGCTTCCAGAAGTGTCAAAAGAAGATAGAAGGATACACAGTCACTGTGCACACAAAAAAATTAGCTGAGACAGAACCTTTTCAGGAAGTAGCATATGATCAAGAACCAATGGTAATGAAGGAAGAAAGCTGCATTGAAGGCATTGTCAAAAATTCAGGCCCCAGGAGTCGATGAAATACTAATAGGCATGTTACGACAAACAGATGCAATCCAGAATGTGCTCTCTGGGCTGGGCCAAAAAATCTAGGAGCCAGTACCTGGCTAACTGGGAGATGCCCGTATTTGTTCCCATATGCAAAAAAGGTGATTCAACAGAATGTGGAAATTATCAAACAATATCATTGCTATCACTTGCAAGTAAAATCTTGCTGACGATAATTTAAAAATAGCTAGAACTGGAGGGAAGGGTGAGTAAAGGAAAGGAGAAAGATCCAGTGTGAAAAACAATGTATATGAACTTTGTAAGTAAACCAGTACAAAATAAAAATGTTATTTTAAAGAATTAAAGTCGGGGGCAGGGGGAAGCTTTTGAACAGTACATTAGCAGAGAACTCCTAGGAATTTACACTGGTTTGCTCCTGATCACACGTAATTCACACCAACAACTTACTCATTGTTTTTGCAAACCTCACAACTCCCTTGAGCCTTTGTTTTCTATGCCTGTTACGTGTATGTGTTTGTTTTTTATGTGTGCGTGTTGTGTGAGAAAAAAATGCGATGATCTCTGACGTATTCCCAGCACAACAGCGTTTTCCAAGCAGTGCTCACAAGTTGTTGTAAAAGCAACCCTGACTTTGCTTCTCGGAGGTGCCAAGTCCTGTCAGACAAAATGCCAGAGTAGAGGAGAAGAAGAGAAATTAGTTCCCAGGGCTGCCACTATTTTTGGAATGGTTTCCTTCTGTAGGAAACAACGTTAATTGTACTTAATGGTGTTCTGTTCCTGGGCTTGAGCTGTGAAATGAGAGTTTACCAACCTGGAAGGCGATTGATTGTCCCGAGGTTTCTCTATGGGCTCTCACCTTTGTTTGCCCCAACGCCAGGGTAGGTGGGTAGCACCCAACTCAGACACACAAGCTGACTGTCTTTGACTGGATTCCGACACACAGTGACCCTGTAGGGAAGAGTAGCCCTGCCTCATGGGCTTTCCAAGGCTGTGTCCTTTATAGAAGCAGACTGCCTCATCCTTCTCTCTAAAAGCACTTAGGGGGTTTGAACCACCAATGTTTCTGCAAGGAGCTGAGGACTTTAACCACTACATCGCTATAATTCCTTAAGGAAACACTCTAGAAAAGAACCTTTTCCTCTACAGAGTGTAGTAATTGACCAGTTATCCAGTACTATGCACTTCTTTATTTTTATATCTTTATTTTGTATTGTCATTGATGTGATAGTTTAGAGCAAATTGGTTTTCCATTTAGCCATTCATAACATCCGGCCAATTTTAAAGGGAGCCCACTGTGCGTGAACATTCACAGGGACTTTATTCCTTGGGAAGTCACCCACTACAGGTAGGAATTGCACCAGATCTATGCTTATGTTTCCCCTTATGTCTGGTATTATGCTTCTGGACTACTAGTATACCCACTGATGGAGGGGAAAAAAAAAGCCATGTGGGTGTGAACTAGATAGAATGAGAGCCACAGAAACAGCTTCAAGTTCCCTTCAGGGCTCCGCAGAGACAAACTCCTTTGTATTTCCAAAGTTCTCACAGAATTAAATTTATTGTTACTGGGAAAATGTCATTCTTGATTGTTCAAGGGAATTGATGTGTAGAAAACACCTGTGATGGATTGAATTGTGTCTCTGAAAAACACATGTTGTCATTCCCAAGCGCTGTATACTTGACCCTGAAAAACCCGAGTTTGACCTACTCAGTCCGTGCCTGAGAATATATTTTCCTTCTAGTTACTGAGAGAGGAAGTCCCTCAACAAAATGGACTAACACAGCAACTGTGACAATGGGCTGGAGTAATCAGAAATCATAAGGGTGGCATAGATAGAGCAAGGTGCAGGCCTGTGGTTCATAGGTTCACTGTGAACTGTTGTCAGCTCCACAGCAAAAAAAACAGCAACGACAACATTACTGTGAACTCTGGTGACACTGATCATTTCTGGTTGAGCAGCTCGTCTCTCCCTGGGTGGATCATAAGGTTTCCAATGCTATGGTCCTGATGGGCGTAGGCTGCCACACCTTTCTCCCAAGGTGGAGCTGATGAGTTCGAACCACTGACCTTCTGGTCAGCATCTGGGTGCTTTGACCACTGCACCACCAAATGCATCCTCCTTGGAGATGCTGTTTAAGCATGAAAATGGATCAGTGTTGTAGGGACCATGTGAAGGAGATGAACTAGAATCACACAGAAGTACCACGTGATGAGGTCTACCGCATCACCAAGAGCCTTTGTATTGGTCTTCCCAGCCTTAAACAGATTTGCAAATACACAGTGTTAATGAGAATAGAACCCCCTGTTTAAATGTAATTCTTAACCCTTGAAAGAAGCCAGAAATAATGTCAGAACTACACAGCTCCCCTCTATTCAAAACACCTTTAACAGATTATTATGAAAGTTTAATAGATAACTTTGAAGTGGAGGCAGCTCGTCACTGCCGAGTAAATCAGTGCTCCAATGAATTAAGATTTTCAGGGTCCTTGGATCTAATTTCCCACAGGAGAAGATGAGGCAGGCCGCTTCTGTAAAGATCATAGCCTTGGAAACCTGTGGGGCAGTCCTGCTCTGTCTTACTATGATGAGGGGTCTTTAATCTGCACGGTGGCAGTGGGTTGGGTTGGGTTAGGTTTATACAAAACTTGGAACAAAAGATTTTTAATTCATTAATGGTGGTATCAGAATACACAAACCTTAGAAAAGATTGGGCTCTCAAATACTACCAAGAATATTAAAAAAGGAAACCTTGTTGTCACAACTTGCAAGATCAGTGAACTCTGATCGCAGGACCTCTGGCATTTTAGCTACAGGACATGCTCATTAATCTATTGTTTCTGAAAGAAGGACTTTCTAGTGTTTCTGTAAACTTCATCTGCTAACTGCTACTATATGAGATGAGACACTCTGCTTCTAAAGGTTAGATGACATTGAAGGCAAAGCTGCAAGCTTTAAAGATTATAATTACAAATGTAAATGATAATTGTATGCATAATTATGTACGTGCTGAATAATTTATTATTAAACACAATTTATTCATTCACTTAAGGACATCAAATCATTTCTGACTCATAGTGACCCTCCATCAGATTTTCAAGGCTGTACATCTTAAAGAAAGGAGATTGTCTGTCCTTTTCCCCAGAGAACTACTGGTGGATTCAAACTGAATAGAGTTAAAGGGACTTTTGATTAATAGCATAATATCCTATGGGCTAAGCCATCAGAGGTCCTTTAAAAAAACATGTTGTTGTTGTTATGCACCATCAAGTTGGAACTGACTCAGTAGCTGATCCACCAGGGGGTTTTCAGAGATTGTAAATCTCATGGGAGGAGATAGCCCATTCTTTGTCCCTTGGAGCAGCTGATGGATTTGAATCATCTGTCTTTGGGTTGACTGCACAACTCTCTGCTCACTAGGCTACCATATTGTTGTCATTGTTGTTAGGTGCTGTTGAGTTGATTATGATTCCTAGTGACCCTAAGAACAGCTGACCTGAACCCTGCCCTATTCTGTGCCATCCACATCATCTCTGATACACTAGAGCCCATTGCTTATGTCACCGTGTCAGGCTATCTGTGGTGTTAGCCTAAAAGTTGGCATTTTGTAGCCATTACAATTAGCCCCCTCTGGTCTCTAGCTACCTTAATGGCAGACACATGGTCTTGCAAATCATCAACAGCTGTGGGACTAGGGTAAGAGAAAGGGTGCTTCCCATACTGACCAGCACAACTTGAGGTGAGCAAGATTTATGGCAGCAAGTCTTGAGAGAGACTTCAGTAAGACCCTGGTGAGAGCAAGACCTTGGTGATAGTGGTGGAGAGACTGTGGCACTGCTGTGGAGAAACTGTGGTAAGGTGTAACCTGAGGCTTCTTGTGTTTGTGCTGGCCACAGTTATAGATTTCTTTTTCTGTTCTTGCTGGTTGCTTGAAGGAGAAGCTGACTTATATATGCTCTGAGACAAACCTTGCTGGATGATTTGGATTTGACTACTGATCTGAAACCAGAGCCTGTACTAATTGACGAATTGTGCCTTAGAACTTGGACTAACACTTGGATTTGTTTTGGGTGATATTCTTTGCCTCCCCCACTCTACAACTTACTTCCCTAATAATCCCTATTCTCAATACTACAACTCTGAGTCTGTGAATCAACAATGAATAACGAACCTTTTGTTGCTGGTATGTCTCTAGAGGAACCATGGGGCTGGGCTGTGGGTTCTTTATTTCCTTTTCTACTCTGGTGCTCTGAGGGGCTATGCATTCTTACTCCCTCTGGCCCTTTCAGAGAGATATCCATGGCCCTGTGCCCCTATGTACCATTTTATGTTCTTTAGATGCCATCTCATTGGTATTTTCCTCTCCTTCACTGACCCTTCATATCTTTTAAAGTATGATGTCCCTTTCCAAGGAGTAGCCTCACTAGCTACATGCCTAAAGTATGAAAGATAAAGCTTCACCATCTTTGCCTCCAAGGAGCAATCTGACTGCACTTTTTCCGAGTCACATCTATTTGTTCATTTGGCAGTCTATGGGCTATTCAGTACTCTTCTCCAATACTACAGCTCAAAGGCATCAGTTCTTTTTCTCTCATCCTTATTAATTGTCCAGCTCTCTGATGCCTTAGAGGTGATTGAGAAGACCATGGCCTGAATCAGGCATACCTTAGTCTTCAAACTGACATCATTGCTCTTCAGTATTTTGGAGAGGTCCCTGACAGTGGACCTGCCCAATGCAATATGTGTCCTGATTTTCTGACTGCTTATAACAAGGGGGTTGATTGTTGAAGCTCTCTGTTCCATTTTACTCTTATCGTAAAGACCATTTTAGGGGATGATGAACTAACTAATAAGCCACACCTAGCCTATAGACAAACTTAATTAGCCAGTCCAAGTGACCTCCTGCCAATTCAGTGAACACCAGCCAATCATTTGCATTTCCTTGTTGGGAACTGCCCTAATAGTATGCACTCCATATGAAACCCACTGCCCTTGAGTTGGTTCTGACTCACAGTGACCTTCTATTCAGGTTTCCAAAGCTGTAAATATTTACAAGAGGAGAATGCCTAGCTTTCTCCCAGTGAGCAGCTGGTGGGTTTGAACCACTCAGGAGGCATGGCCTTTGAGTTACTTCCTCCACACCATCAGAGCTCCGTGGAAATTGATCATAGTTGTAGCACCTCTTCAAGTCCTCTTCTCTTCGGAGAACTGCACTTTGTTCATGAACAGTTAATTCTGCCTGATAAAGCCTTTCATCCCAATTAACTTATTGACTAAGTGTTTTAAAAAGAATAGTTACAAGGTCCACAAGTTTTACAGCCTTGAAAACTCTTAAGGATAAGTTCTGCTCTATCCCACGGGGTTGCCATGAGGCAGAATCGACTGGCAGTCATGACAGTAATTATGGAAGGAGATTGCCACATCCCTCTGCCTTGGAGCAGCTGGTGGGTTCCAAGGTCCTCCAGGTTAGCTGCTGTGCCACCCAGCCTGCTCATCTAGAGGTGTAGAAGTTAGGATTCTAACATGTACTTCAGGAGGATATGATTTAGTAGTCCTTAGCAGGGCCTAACTGACTTTTTGAAAGTGACATCGCTCTTGGGTAAGTAGGTATCTGTGTATTATATATGTACATGTGTATATATACACACACGGAGGAAGTAAGCATGTATGTTGAAATATGTGTGTGTGTATTTGTAAGCATATATGTGTATATATATTTTTTTTTCATTTACTTGAGAAAGAGCAGCAGTCTCCTCCCATGCGATTGTATTTGTATGTATAACAGTCCCTGAGTAGTGCAGATGACTCAGATGCTAATTAAGAGATTGGTGGTTGCAGGTTCAAATCTACTCAGAGGTACTTGGGAATGAAGACTTGGTCTTCAACCTTGGAATCAGCCCCTGAACACCTTGTGGCGACAAGTTCTTCTTTGATACACACAGGGATACCATGACTCATGGTTGCTGTTAGGTGCTGTTGAGTCAAGTATGACTCATAGCAACCTTGTGAACAAAAGAATCCTGTACTGTCCTCACAATCTCTGACACATACTTAAGCCCATTGCTGCTGTCACCATGTTGGTCCTCCTGGTTGAGAGTTTTTCTATCCTTCTCCGTGAGTCTACCTTGCCAAGCATGATGTCTTTCTCCAGGGAATAACCTCTCCTAGCATCATGATGAAGTATGTGAGATGAAGCTTCATCATCTTTGCCTCTAAGGGGTACTCTGGCTGTGTCCTCTCCAAGACATAGCTGTTTGTTCGTTTGGCAGTCCATGGGATCGTCAACACTCTTCGCCAACACCACAGTTCAGAGGCATCACTTTTTCTATTGTCCTTATTTATTGTCCAGCTCTCAGATGTATAGCAAATGACTGAAAAGATGACGGCCTGAATTAGGCACACTTTAGTCCTCAGGCTGACATCATTGCTCCTTAATAATGTGGAGAGATTCCTGACTAGCGACTTTCCTATTCATGTATTCATGCACACACCTACACCTTCATACACATACACATACACATACACATACACATACACATACGCAGCTGTCCGTGTTTCTCAAACGTAAGCATGTATCAGAATCACCTGGCCAAACCTAAGACAGACCTGTTCCCACAGAGTCATTTCTGGTGCACAGCCATCCTTCAGAACAGAGTAGAACCTGCCCCATAGGGTTTCCAAGACCCAAAAATTTTATAGTAGCACATTTCCAGGTGTTTCTCTGCTAGAGCAGCTGGTAAGCTGGAATCAACATCTTATTGGTTAACAGCCCAGAACTTAATTACTGTGCTACAAAATTCTTTTTCTAAATGCCACCCTAAAATTACCCACTGCCATGGAATCGGTTTTGACTCATAGTGTCTCTGTAGGACAGAGTAGAACTGCTCTATAGAGTTTCCAAAGCTGATTTCTGGATAGGAGCAGATTGTTCCACCTTTCTCCTGGGGAGCATCTGGTCCATTGGAACTGTCTTTTGGTTGGCAGCCCAATATCTCAGCCACAGTGCCACCAGTGCTTACTATTTTAGACACAGTGTTCCATCTATTCCCAATGCGTAAGTAAATTTGCTTACAGGGTAACTCCAAACACTTGTTTTCTGCCTCTCTTTTCTTATCCAGCAAATGGGGATAGCCACAGCAAGACTACCTCTGGGTTTTGCACAGATAAACAAAATAATTGGCACAAAGCACTTTGATCATTCTGTGGTCTAAACGCAATTATTATCACTAATGACAGAATGCGCAATCAAGTCCTCGTGCGGATTTAAATTGGCTGAGAGAAAGGAAATCTTTGTAAATCCCTGTAATATGATGGTGCTAATGGGATGCCTCAGGAATTGGGTCTGCATATTTGGAATAATTAGTTGGTGAGAAGGAGCTAGTTTGTTGAAGTGGCTGATGGCATAAAATCATGTAGGCTTGGGAAAACCACAGAGGATTGTTAAAAAAATATATTCCAGAAGGATAGAATCAAACAGTATGACTAGAAAATAGGGCAGTAAGCTCCATTTTAATGAAGATAAATGACTTGCTGAGAAAAGGAAATGGTTTCAGCCCCCCTCAGCATGTGGACAAACCAAGAGATAATAGAGGGGAAAGCAGCCTTTGATCTAGACACCTGTCATGACAGTAATACCTAATCACATATCCCTTTTTAAACAGTTATCTCCCTCATCTGTTTCAATGCAGTATACTTTATTTATCCCATCTTTCTCATTCTCCCCCCAACCCCGATGTCAGTCCCGTTTTACAACAATGGCACTATGCAGTATTTGTTCTTTTGTGACTGAGATATTTCACTCAGCATAATGTCCTCCAGGATCACCCATTTTGAAAAGTATTGCATGAGTTGCTTGTTTTTCAATGCAGGGTAGAATTCCATTGTGTGAATATATCACAGCTTTTCTATCCATTCATTTGTTGATGAGCAGTTAGGTTGTTTCCAACTCTTTGCTGTTGTGAACAAAGCCACGATAAACATGTGTATATATCTACTTGGGTCGTGGTTATGGTTTCTTTGGGGTATATTCCCAGTAGTGGAATTGCTGGGTCAGATGGTGCATAGTGGACTGGACTTGGGGGGAGGGACTGTATAACAATGAAATAATTTTTCTTTTACTTTTCAAAGAGAAGAACAAACTAGGGGAGAGGGGTGGACAGGGAGAAAAGTGCAACAATGAATGAATGGAAATCCAAAGTCACTGTAAATTTTCATCAAAATTAATAATAATAAAAATATATATAAAGAAAAAAATAGAGAGAAAAGCAGTGGGTCGTGATGGTTAATATATGCAGAGTAATGTCCACCTGGCATACCCATTTATTCATGTGTTTATTCATTCACTGCCCTGGCTATATTCAGCATACACCCACTGACTGTGTCAGACACATATGCTAAAGGTACATGAGATGCCCCGGACAGTTGTTGTTGTATGCTGTTGAGTCAGAACCGATCCATAGCTGACTTCCCGTGGGTTTTCAGAGGCAGATTGCCCATCCTTCTCCAGCAGAGCAGGTGGTCAGGAGCAAAATTAAATCAAGACAAAATAATTGCTATCTTTAAAGTAGCTCACAATCCTGTAAATTAAACTGTTGGTGTTGTAAATAGCTATTTTAGTTGCTTTAATTTCAGTTGTAACAGAAACAAGTTACAGGTTATTGTATCAAATAAATGTGTTGCCAGTGCTTCAGTAACAGAGGTACCACAAGTAAGTGTGTCTCGGTTCTCTACTGCTACAGTGATAGATACCATTAATGAGTGTGTCTCAGTTCTCCAGTGCTGCTGTGACAGAGACACCACAGGTGGATGTGTCTCAGTTCTCCAGAGCTGCTATGACAGACGCCACAGGTGGGTATGTCTCAGTTCTAAAGAGCTGCTGTGACCTTGCGTGAATGTGTCTAAGTTATCCCACTCACTGGCTCACCCAGAACTCTAGTGTATCCAGTTGGATCTGACCATAGCTGACTCTCCCTGGGTTTCTGAAGCTGTAAATCACACTAGAGGTGGTTGTCCCCTTTTCTCCCTCAGAATTGCAGGTGGATTTGAGCCACCAGGAAGGCTTGGTCTTTGGGTGAGCAGCACAGCTCTCTAAAGATTTCACCACCAGAGCTCCTTCTTAGTTATCTAGTTCTTCTGTAACAGAAATACCACAAGGGCATAGCTTTAGTGAAAAGAAATTTATTCTCTTATGGTTTGAAAGGCTAGAAATTGAAATTCAGCATACCAGCTCTAAAGGAACATCCTCTCTCTCTGGTCACAGAGGAAAGATTGTGTTTCTTATGACATCTTCAAGCCTTTCATTCAGTCGACCTCCCTGTGTTCTGGTCTTTCTGGTATCAAGGAGCTTCCTGGACCAGAGTCCCAAGAAATGCACTGTACTTGGAACAGTTCCTCCTTGACGGTGGTGAGGTCCCCCACCGTTCTCAGCTCTCTTTCCTCTTCTTTTATTTTTAAAAAGGTTTTACAGGCCTCACTGGGGGCAGTCTCTTAGTTTAGGGCTATGTTGAGATTAAGGAATGTTGTTTCCATCCTTGATCCTTTTCTGACTGTTTAGTTTTTCAGATCATGGGGGATGATGACATACCTTGCACATTGTATCAATGTTGCTGTTGTTATTATTGTTATGTGCCCTCGAGTCACCGGGGACTGATAGAACAACTCTGAAAACTGCTCTGTACTGAGCCAGTCTCACTAACTCCAATACAGCTACCCCCATTGCCCTAGTTACTGTATCAATCCGTGCCATATGGGGTCTTCCTCTCTTGTGCTGTCCCTCCACCCTTCTGAGCATGATGTCATTTTCTAAGGACTAGTCCCTCCTAGCCACATACCCAAAGTATGAGAGGCAGAGCTTCAAAAATCCTAGCCTAGGCTTAGTGGCAAGATGCTGCACTGCAATCCCAGAGGTACGCGGTTCAAATCCACCAGATGCTCTGCTGCAGAAGGAGGGGGCAATCTCCTCCTGTACCAGTCAGATCTGATTTGACGGTACACGTAAAAATAATACAATAAAAAAA
>NW_006399884.1:7277256-7289907 GCF_000299155.1 Elephantulus edwardii | reverse complement strand
GCAAGCGACTCGACGACACATAACAACAACAACAACAAGAAGAAGGAGAAACTTGGTTTCACTCTTTCAAAGATAGACCTGTTTGTTTTCTTGGCGGTCCATGGTATGTTTAAGACTCTTCTCCAGCACCACATCTCAAAGACATCGATTCTACTTCTGTCATCCTTAGTCATTGTCCAGCTCTCTGATGCATAGCAAGTAATTATGAAGACCATGGCCTGGACCAGGCACACTTTAGTCTCTAGACTGACATTGTTTCTTCTCAGTACTCTAGAGAGATCCCTGACAGCAGATTTTCCCAGTGCAATTTGTCTTTTGATTTCCTGATTGCCGGTGTTGAGAATATTGATTGTGGAGCCATTGTATCATTGTTGTTGTTGTTGTGTACCATCAAGTTGCCTGCGACTCATAGCAACCCTATGTACAACAGCCCTAAACCCTGCTCTATCATGTGCCAATCTTACTGTCTCTAATACGCCTATCCCCATTTCCCCAGTGACTGAATCAATCCATCTCATCGAGGGTCTTCCTCTCCTGTGCTGTCCCTCCACCCTCCCAAGCATGATGTCCTTTATTAAGTACACCTTAGTCTCCAACTGACATAATTGCTCTTCAGTACTTTGGAGAGATCTCTGACAGCAGATTTTCCCAGTGCAATTTGTCTTTTAATTTCCTGGCTTCTGGCACCAAGAGTGTTGATTGTAGAGCCAAGCAAACTGAAGCTGTCAATAATCTCAGTCTCTTCACTGTCTATCATGATGCTGTCAATACACTTATTTTAGACAGATACAATTCAATCCATAGCAAGCACAATCTTGCTATGTACAATATTGCTAAGTACAAGGCTGGTCCCAGTTCATACCAACCCCATGCACAGCCAAACAGGACAGTGCCCAGTCCTGCACCTTCCTCACAGGCGCTACCCCTGTGGGCCCTTTTGGGCAGTCACTGTCAGTCTGTCAGTCCATCTCATGAAAAGTCTTCCTCTTTTATGCTAACCCTTAACTTTACCAACAATGATATATCCTTTTCCAAAGACTAGCCCCTCCTACAGTATGTGATATGATATCTTGCCAGCCTGCGACTTGGGAATATTCTAGCTGAATAAATGTGAGTTTTATCAGGTAAATGCTATAGGGTCATCAGCATAAATAGTCCAGAATAATTTCTGTGTAATTTTGCTCATTTTGACAAATCAGCCGCTCTGATGGATATTTTTTTTTCTTTCTGATGGTACTGCTTTTGGTACCAGCAGTCAAAATATCAGGAGATGTATTGGGAAAGTCTACAGTCAAGAATCTCTCAGAATTATTGAGGAGCAAGGATGTCACTTTGAGGACTAAGGTGCATCTGATTCAGGCCATGGCCTTTCTCATTGCTTGCTATGCATCTGAGAGCTGAATAATTAAGAAGGAAGACAGAAGAAAAAGTAATGCCTTTGAGCTGTGGTCTTAGAGAAGAGTATTGAACATCCCATGGACAGCCAAAATAACAAACAGCTATGTCCTGGAGAAAGTGCAGCCAGAGTGCTACTTAAAGGCAAAAATGATAAAGCTTTGCCTCACATGCGTTGAGTATATTCCTAAGAAAGGCTGTTCTTTGGGAAAAGACCTCATACTTGGATGGTGGAGGGGCAGTGAAAAGGGGGTGAAACCCTCAACCGGATGAATTGACACAGTGCCTGCAGCAATGGACTCAAGTGTGTCAGAGATGATGAGGGTGGTACAAGGAAGACACAGTTCAGGTCTGTTGTTTCTAGAGTCACTATGGGTCATACTTGCCTTGATGATGCATAACGATAACAATTCTCCTGATTTCGATCAGCCTTTCTCATGGCTTTTGTCATTTCAGTGTCCTCTACCTTATTTTGTTGCCCTTTAAAGATACGGCATCTTCTTTACAAGCTGCATGGTTGTGGTAACCGGCGCTGAGCATGTTTGGCTTCATTTTTCCGAGAGTGTATGCTCACCTCATCTTTCCGTGTCCCATTTTGGTCATTCTTGCAGTATTTCAGATTATTTCATAATGCGATTGAATACTTACTAGGCTACAGTCTAGCGTAAAAGTAGCTTTTATCTACACTGGGAAGTAAAAACGATGAAACGAATTTTATTGTTGCTGTAGTTGCTTTATCGTGCTGGTCTGGGAGCAAAACCACCCTATTTCCAAGGTCAGCCGGTGGGTGTTATTGTTGTGTCAAGTGCCTCCGAGTCAGCTTGGAAGCATTTTGACCTCTTGTGATGGAGCAGGACTGCGCTGAGGGGTTTGGTGGTAGGTTAAGCACTAACAGCTAAGTCCATCAGCCACTGTGTGAGAGAAGGGCAGGCAATTTCCCGCCATTGGATTTTCGGCCTTGACACCTGATGGAGGGTCACCAGGACTCCGAAGCCACTCCGCAGCAGTGGGACTTTGGTTTGGATTCGTATCTGTGGAAGGTGACTGCTGCATCTCTCTCTTCCTTGGACCCCTAGGTTAGTGGCCAGGTGTTAATCGTTGTGCCACCAGGATTCTTTGAACTCTAGTCAAACTCAAACAACTAGTTATCACCAGAAAGTCAGAATTGCTCCATAGCTGACCCACCCAAGTTTCCAGAGGCTACTGCTCATTTTTCTCATTAGGAACAGCTGGTAGATTTGAACTGGTTGCCTTTGGGTTGGCAGAGCAACTCTTTACCCACTAGACCGGCAGAGCTCCCCTAGGCTCTAATTGTACAATCCAAATTGAAATTAAATTATGTTATGGAACAGGACTACACAATTGCTGTGTCAGGATCATTAACCTGCTAACAGCTCCTAAAGAAATCCCATCATTTAGACAACTCACTTTTCCAGTTCTGGGTGAGAGGGCTTCACAGACTTTCCTAAGAGCCTGTAGATGTGTAGTGCTTGCTCCCTGTGCAGACCCCCTCTACCCATCCTGGGCACCCGGCACGGCCGCTCCACTGTGGCTTAGCCTCCCCTCCCGGTTGCCCTTTGTGCTGCCACAGGCCTGACTCTTCCAGGGCCCCCAGTCCTGAATCTTCCAGGGACCCTAGACCTGACTCTTCCAGGGGCCCACAGTGTGGCCCTCCACTGCACACTGTGTCTCCAGGAAGGGAAGGTAGCAGGTCCTGGGCCTGCAGAGCTCTAAAGAAGCTCCTTCTATGACAGCACAGCTTCTCCTCTCAACAACTCACTGGCCTTAGGGCCCTGGGGCTGGGCTCCCTTGCAGCCTCTCTGTCTTCAGGCCCCCTAGGATTCTGTAGTGTGAGATCTGGCCCTCCTCCAGCCTGTGCTCCACCCACTCCCCAGCTCCAGTCCCCCTTTCCATTACCTCCTCTTCTCCATTCTTCTTCTTTTTTTTTTATTTTCATGAACATTTACAGAGAATTTGGATTTCCATTCATTCATTGCTGCACTTCTCTACCCGCCCAGCCCTCTCCCCCCACCCCCCAGTTCACTCTTCTCTTTCTTCTTCCTCCACCTTTGTCTTTCTCCTCCTTCTTGTCTTTTCAGATTCCTCCCCTTCCTACTCTTCATGGTTGGCTTTATTTGAGAATGTTGCACTTGATCAGAGAAAAGGATCGGGCGATGTTTTAAAGTTCCCGGGTTTTATTTCGTGAGAAGGAAAGTGGAAGGCTATCCCTGCAATTCCTTCCTGGGCTCCCTGTTGCTCAAGCAGGAAATTTTGAGAGTAAACAAGATAGCAAGCTGGCTGGGAAAAAAAGGTCTCACGGGCATCTAAAAATACCAGCTCTTCCCTCCATTCAAGGAGCTGGAGCTGGAGGGGGAGCAAGCAGGTAGAGGCAGCCTCAGACAGTGGGACTGAGCATAGTAATCCTGTGTTGTTCCCAGTCTTGGTTTTGCATAATTGTTTTGCTCACTGATTACTGACTTTCATTAATGCTACAGTTACTGGAAGCAAAAAATTACTATGTTTCAAAGGCCAGCTTAGTGGAAAAGAAATTCTTAGAGAAGGTTTAAGGTTTTTTGAAAACCTAAAGTTTAAACTTAGCTTTTCCACCATCAACTGCATCATCTTACCATATCTTTTTTTTTTTAATTTTAGTATAAACTTTTTATTTTATACTGGTTTACTTACAAAATTCGTATACATTCTTTTTCACACTGGATCTTTCCCATTTCCTTAACCCACTCCTCCCTCCACCTTGTGGGACCCTATGATTATCCCCCACCCATCCTCACCCCTCTACTCCCCCTCACCTTGGATCCTCATACACGTTTTACTAGTTATCTATTTCTACAATAATGGTCTTAATACAGTATTTGTCATTATGGGACTAAGTTCATTTAGGGACTGGAGAGCATTATGTTAACATAACTTAGCTCTCTGGTTACTCTTCAAATTGTGAATGATTTTCAATATGAATATTTCATAGCTTCATTCTCTTTATCTTCTTTATAGATGTCACAGACACGTGTACTCGTTCTGAAATTGTATATTAATTAAAAGGACATCATCTCATGTATTATTTTCCCTCCACTATGCATTATTAAATGTAGTAAATTATACCACTGGCAAAATCAGTTAACTATTAATGTTCCATTTTACAAATGTTATAAATTATTTGAGAAATTATCTATTTTTGCAAATAGTGCAAAAGGGACATTTTTCTGCAATGAGCACTAGAATCCCATACAAAAAGCCTGGGTGTTTACACACTTCTCGAGACTTCTGCAGGGAGAGCAATACATGAAAAGAATTCAAATTGCCTATCACCATGCCATATGCTCTATCTTTTGCTTACATAATATATTTCATTGTTTGACAGGTTTATACCACATGAAATTGTTTAGTATGGCTGAACTGGATTGGATTGAATGTGTTAATGATGAAATACAATGCATATTCCCCTGGTTCAGTATTTCTACTTCTCAATTAATCCAAATCAAGCTGATTGCTATGAAGTTATGCCCAATCCGCAGTGACCCTCCTTCAGATTTCTCCAGGTATTTATGGGAGGAGACATCCATCTTTATTCCTCCGACCAACTGGTGGATTTGATCCACTGACTTTTGGGTTAACAGCAAGCACAACGTGTAACATTATACCCTCAGGGCTCCTTTTTCAATTAATAGCCCTGTTATTTCCACTTATAGACTGAGCCAGTAATTTTTTAAAAGGGATATTGTTATGTGCTGTCTTGTTGGAACCAACCTGAAGCTGACCCTCCAGTGGGTTTTCAGAGGCAGTTAATCACACCTGCTCCTGCCAAGCAGCTGGGGGATTTGAACCGTGTACATTTGGTATTACAGCACAGCTTCTTACCACAAGACCACTAGAGGAATAGATCAATGCAAAAGAGAGAAAGAAGAGTAGCTATTGTCAGAGAGATAAAATACAATAAAATATCCCCTTTTAACAAGGTGACTGGAGAAGAATGTGAGTTAAACTGTTGCTGTTGATGGAATAAAATGCAATGAGGGATTATTGTGAGCACATATGAACTGATAACAAGAAATCTGTGTCTCTTTTGTTTGGGGTTTGTGGGGTTCCCCCTCCCCGTAAGTTCCAATTCCAGTCTTCTGAATGGCAAGGATCAATTTGTGTGGTTAGCGAAGTTGATAAAGATAAAATATAATACCTGTGCAGAGGTCCCTGAGATGTGAAAGGGAGAGCAATCTGTATGTGATAGACCTGGACGGATAACACTGAGCTGCTTCCCAGCCGCCACAGGCTCTGTGGGTTTCTGTAACTCCTCAAGAGAGAAAAGCATACTTGCCTGAGCTAAGGGCTTACAGAGGATCCAGATTTCATTAAAAGGGGCGGATGGCATTCCATCTCGCCTTATCACTGTGTATTTGTAGTACCCTTAGCAAAATAGAAACCCATAAAAAGAAATCCAGCGCAGTTGATCTTATCACTGAAGACAAAGTAGAGCAATTGTGTCTCCTCTTTGAGCAGAGCACCACAATTCACTGCCTCAGCCATAAACCAGCCCTCCCCAAGGCAGGGGGAGCAGGTGGAGAGAATGGAGCCAGATGGGGTCATAAAGGGGCAGTACTCAGGAGAGATGCACTTGAAGATAAAACGTAACTCGGTATTGGATTTTTAAATTATGAAATCAGTATGTAGGATTGCAGAAGATGTGTATTATGGAGGGGAGGGTACCAATCCTTGTACCTCCCTGTTGCAGTAATGTCTTTATCTAGCCCTGATGGTACAAGAAGCCTTGATATCATAGTGGTGTTGTTGTTATTGTTGGGTGCCATTGAGTTGACTACAACTCATAGCATCTCTGTAAACAAAAGATCTGAATGTTTTCCTCTCCTGCACCATCCTCAGCATCTCCACCAGGCTTGAACTCATTATTCCTCTCACTGTGTCAATCCAGCTGGTCGGAGACCTCTTCCTCTGACCCCCCAGCCTTTCCCAAAATGATGTATTTTTCCAAAGAGTGGCATCTCTTGACAACATGTCCAAGGTAGAGACACAGTCTTATCATTCTCGCTTCTAGGGGGTTTCTGGGCACATCAGGATTGGAGAAAGGCTCATGACAACCTGTTATGTCCAGATGGTGCAGTTTTGTGTGCAGAAGGCAAAGAGGAAGTGGAGCCCTTATTGATGAGGATCAAAGACTACATTACCAATCTTGCCTCAAAAGAAAATTTAAAAAAAAAGATCCTCACAACTGGACCAATGAACAACATCATGATCCTTGAAGAAAACAGTGATGCTTGGAAGTATTTCATTCTCCTTAGACCCACAATCCAGGTCAGGCTACTTGGTGCTCGTGGAAGCAGCAGTCAGGAAATCACAGTGTGTATTATTGCATTGGGCAAATCTACTGCAATAGAAATGCACACATACAGGAGCTCAAATAAAACTTGGAAAATCAGAGTAAACACATAGACTATGCATATTGACATGTGGATATGTTCTGTTTATGATGTCATGCTATCATGTCCCAATATGTTACCACTAGGAGAAACTGTATGAGTGTGGTTTGTGGGAGCTCTCTGCCCTGTTTCTTACGACTGCCTCTGATCCTGGGGAGTTAACACTGTTAACCCAAAGGCCATGCCTCTCTGAAGGTGTAAATCTACTAACAGCTCCACAGAAGATGTACGGACAATTTCCTCCCCTGTAATTTACAGCTTTGGGAATCCAGTAGAGGGTGAACTCTGAGGCAGTTCTGACTCCACAGCAATGAGGGACCAAGTTAAAATATGTCTACAATAACCTCAAAATAACAAACTGTGTTTTTAAAGTATAGTATTGTTTTTGTGCACCATCAAGTTGGAACCATCCCATGCTAACTCTCCAGCGGGTTTTCAGAGGCAGTTCATCACGTGAGAGAAGATTGTCCATCCATTTCCGTATACATAACATACACAACTATATGTTGTTATTGTTGTTGCGTGCCTCTGCTTGATTCTGTCTCATAGAGGCCCCATGTGCAGTAGAACGAAACAAGTTTCCATCTTTCCAGTGCTGACTGGGTGTGTGCCCGTTGTTGCTGCCGTCACTGTGTCAGTCCATCTCATTGAGGGTCTTCTTGTTTTATGCTCACCCTCTACTTTTGCAAGCATGATGTCTTGGTTAGGGACCAGCCTACGCAACCTGGGCCGGAAGTATGTAATACAAAGGGAGCCTTCTGACTATGCTTCGTCCAAGATGGAGTAGTCCATTCCTTCCACAGTCTGTATCTGATCTTCTTCACCATTACAACTAAAAATCATCAGCTCTTCTTCGGTCTTCCTTATTAGTTGCCCAACTTTGGCATGGGTATGAAGTGACTGAAAGTGTCATGGTTCAAGTCAGGCACATTTTAGTCCACAAAGAGGCATCCTTGCTCTTTGCCACTTTGAACAGATCCTTTGAAGCAGATTTGCCCACACAGTAGGCTTGATTTCTTTACAGCTGCTTCTATAGGTGTTGATTGTGGAAATCTTTAAGCTTCATCAGTAAGCGCTTCAAATCTCCTTCACTTCTCCTCAGGCAGGTTTGTGTCATCTGTGTATCACAAGTTGTTAGTAAGTCTTCCTCCAATCTGGAGGCTGCACTCTCTTTATAGTGTCTTGCTTCTTTGATTATTTGAACTATCACCTTTTGGGTTAGTAGCCAAGAACATAACCCCTGTGCTACCAAGGGCTCTTGATTATTTGCACACAACATACAGATTGTATAGGTACAGTGAAGGGATGTAACTCTGTCACATGCCCCTCCTAATTTCTAACACACACACACACACACACACACACACACACACACACGTATATACTTATAAATATATAAGGAAAGAAGACATATAGGTTGGCTTAAGATAGAGCAGAACTGATGTACATAGGATCATAATGAGTTGCAAGCAATTTAACAACACATAACAACAACATATATATTTAGGTAGATACATAAAGATGACGTGGTCTCTAAGGAGTTATGTGGCTAACATCTGTGGTTTGAAGATGAAAAATCTCCTCCCATGTGAGATTTTCACCCTCCTAGATTGTAGGGCCAGTTGTGAATTGTTTCTGACTCAACATCAATTAGAGGTTGGTATATATTTGGCAATTCCCATCCACCAGTGACTCCTCTGGAGAGATATCAGTCATCTCCTCCTGTGCAGTTTTTAATGTTAAAAACTCCATAGCAGAGAGAGAGATAGAAACAGAAACAGAAAGACACACACACACACACATACGAAGAGGAGTAGAGAACACACACACAGAACAGCTGGGCGAGAGAAAACCATGGACCATTTGTTTATCAGTCAAAAGCTTGACTCATGTGCCACCAGGGCTCCTTGAGGATATGGTAAAAGACTGGAAAATTAAGTGAAGAGCACATTTAACACTCGGTGCAGAAATAACCTCTTTCCTATTGTGAACAGAGCACCCCTCCCCCACCCTTCCCAGGCTCAGTTCAGCACTGTTTCGCCTGCTGGCACCTTTGCTCTCGCTCATCTTGTTTGTATCGCTCTTTCTGTCCTAGATTTAGCAACCTTGCACACTTGGGCTTGCATCTTTGACAGTGATCTTGGTTCTTGTGTGTTGTGGTGGGAAGACAGATACCCAGTGCAAATCATAACAATTATAAGAATTATCTAATGTTTTCTTTGAAATGATTTGTTGGCAGAGCCCTTCAGGAAAGCCCCTCTCCAGTGTCAGTCTGCCTTGCTCTGTGGTCCTGAGGTGTCCATATCCTTCGTCTAGGGATGCTGTGATGGGAATTTAATTCACAAGGCACTGGCACTGGAGTGAGAACCTGCAATGTGGAAAATTACTCTAAAGACAAGATTTTTTTAATTAAAAAAATAGGACAAAAAAAGGAGCATTTCTGTATACACATAATTTCCCCCCGCCCCTGGAGAAATCCTGACACCACAGATCATCAAATACTGACCTTATAAAACAATTTCAAGTACGAGATAGTTTTTGTCTCCCTAAAGTCAGAATTTTTAAAAATTAGATACTCCACTCTTGGTGTTAAATGGAAAAGATTAAAATAATTATGTATGTTTATGTACATACATTTGGTACCAGAAGTCAGGAAATCAAGAGAAAGTCTGAAGTCAGGGACCGCTCAGAATTATTGAGGAACAGTGATGTTAGCTTGAGGACTACGTTGTGCCTGACTCAGGCCATCATCTTTTCAGTTACTTGCTGTGTATCTGAGAACCGGAAAATGAGCAAAGATAACAGAAGAAGAATTGATGCCTTTGAGCTGTGGTGTTGGAGAAGAGCACTGAACATCCCATGGACGGCCAAGGAAAAGAACACATATGTTTTGGAGAAAGTGTAGCCAGAGGGTTTCTTGGAGGCAAGGATGATAAAGCCCCATCTCACAAGGATGATAAAGCCCCATCTTGTGTACTTTGGACATGTTTCTAGGAGGGTCTATTCCTCGGAGGAGAGACATCACCCCTGGAAAGGTGGACGATCAGCAAAAGAGAGGAAGACCCTCAGTGAGATGAATTGACACAATGACTGCCACAGTGGGCTCTCATGTGTCAGAAAGTGTGAGGATGGCACAGGATAGGACAAAGTTCAGAACTATTATTCATATGGTCGCTATGGGTCATCCTTGACTTGACAGCACCTAACAACAACACTTATCAATTGTAATTTGGGGAAGTGTTTTCCCTATTGCAGTTTATGCACATTTTGTCTTGTGATATTAATTGCAGTATATAATAAATTAGGCATAGGGCAGCTAACCAAAAGTTTACCATTTTGAACTCATCCACCTCTTGGCAGGAGTAAGATGAGGCAGTCTGCTCCATAGAAATGACAGCCTTGGAAACCCCCCTGGAACAGATCTCCTTTGTCCTGCAGGGTGATTAGTAGTCGGACAGGCTTGATGGCAGTGGGGTTAGTGTGTTTGCTTCTGACGCTGACAGCTGTTATGACGCACCCTTAATGAGTCTCTGTACATTTCTGACAGATGTCAGCCCAGACTCATCATCCACATCACCTGCCTGACACATGTGTTAAGGTATAGAGATCATTTTTATTTCTTTCTTTTGTTGGTGTTGCTAGTTGCTATCGAGTCAAGAATGCTTCGTTCTCATTATCACCCTATAATAAGCATCTGAACGCTCTTTTATCCGGTACCATCTTCATCATTTCTGACACCCTGGAACCCATTGCAGGAGAGAGTCTTCCTCTCTTTTGCTGACCCTCTACCTTTTCAAGAATGATACTCCTCACCAAAGAATAGCCTTTTCTAACACCAGGCCCAAAATATCCATCACTGCAGTTTAAAGGCATTTGAATTCAATTCAATTGTTATTCTTCGTCATTGTCCAACTCTCAGATGCACAGCAAGTGATTGAAGAGACCATCACCTGAATCAGTTACACCTTAGTCCTCAAACTGACATCATTGCTCCTCAGTAATTTGGAGAGGTCTTTCCCTATGCAATAAATCTCCTCATCTCCTGAATGCTGTTACCAAATGTGTTGATTGTGGATCTAGTATGATGAAGTCATTGACAGTTTCAGTCTTTTCTCCATCTATCATGATGTTGCCTGTTGGCCAGTGGTGAGGATTTTTGTCTTCTTAGTGTTGAAATGTAATCCAGTGCAAATATTGAAGGCTGAAGTCTTTGGTCTTCTGGGGAAAAACATTTCAAGTCCACATTTTCAGCAAGCAAGGTCGTGTTCATCTGCATAACACAAGCTGTTGATGAGTTCTATCTCTGATCTGTTGATGCTCTGATCCTAATGCCACGTATTTCTTCATAGAGTCCAACTGCTCCAGTGATTTGCTCAGCATACAGATTGAATAAGTATTGAGAAAGGATACAACTCTGATGCACACCTTTCCTGATTTTTAAACCATGTGGTGTTACCTTGCTTTGTCAGATCTAAGTATAGATTTTTTTTTTTTTTACTGAGCACCATTAAGTGTTCTGAGAGTCCCACTGTTAGGCCAGGTTTGTAGTTATATTGTTGCTGTTATGTGCTGTCAAGTTACCTGTGACCCATAGCAACCCTATGTACAGCCGCTCTGAACTGTGCCCTGTCCTGAGCCAGTCTCACTGACTCTGACACACATACCCCCATTACTCTAGTTACTGTATCAATCCATCTCATTCTGGGTCTTCCTCTGCTGCGCTGTCCCTCCACCCATCCAAAACAGATTTTGTGCAGATTTTATTTTATTATGTAAGATGGTGTTTCAAAATCCTTGCCTCCAAGAAGCAACCTGGTTTCACCCTCTCTAGGACAAACCTGTTTGTTCTCTTAGCAATCGTGGTGTGTTTAACACTCTTTTCCAGCACCACAACTCCAAGGCATCAATTTTTCTTCTTTCATTCTTAATTATTTTCCAGCTCTCCTATGAATAGTAAGTAATTGAGAAGACTATGGCCTGGATGAGGTGCATCTTAGTCTGTATGCTGACCTTGTTCCCTAGCACTCTGGAGGGGTTCCTGACAGCAGACTTTCCCAGTGCAGTGCAGCCCATCTATTGATATCCTTTGGCAAATGCTCCCGTTTGATCTCAAGTGATTGATTGTTGTAGAGAGGTCATACTGGCCTGGTATGATTGCTAACCCTATAGGTCTGTCTGTCAGTTGGGTAAGAAGCCTTGGTGGCATAGTGCACAAAGCTTGAGACTGCTAACCAAAAAGGCACCCTTGCCTACTTCACCTTACTTCGACTGCATTAAGTTGCTCTGGTGGTCTAGTGGGTAAATAATTGTGCTGCCAATCCAAAGGCATCAAGTTCAAATCCACCAGTAGTTCTGCAAGAGAAAGATGGGCAGTCTTCTCATGAACAATTTACTGCCTCAGAAAACCCACTGGAGGGTCAGCCATGAGTTGAATCTGACCTGACAGCACATATCAACAAGATGCTACATGGGAGAAAGATGAACAGTTACTTCCCATAAAGATTTAGTGCCTCAGAAAATGCAAAGGAGGGTCTTCATTGGTTGAAATTGACTTGACAGATAAGGATTTGTTTGCTTCGCTCTGAGTTATTGTTTGGCTGGAAGTTTTGCCACTAGAATGTCCATAGGATTTTCCATGGTGTCACCCCCAACCCCCCAGTAGATCTTCACACCTTTGCCCCCTACAATGCCCCTGGGTCTGTTTGAACCACTAACTTCTCATTTAGCAACCCCGCACATCAGACATTTACACTCACCAGGGATATGGCTTTTTTAAAAATAAATTCTAAACTCCCTTTAATAATATTTTTTA
>NW_006399884.1:7271064-7277120 GCF_000299155.1 Elephantulus edwardii | reverse complement strand
CTTCCCCGGCAGAGCATCTGGTGGATTTGAACCGTGTGCCTCTGGAATTGCAGTGCAGCTTCTTGCCACTAGGCCTCCAGAGCTCTCCTAAACTTCAGCTTCTCTTAAAAGTTGTCTGAGTATCTGATATTTAAACACATACCAGATCAGGAACCTACCATTGTGAACCATGGAATTTAGTGGTGATTTTGGGGGTTAATTTTTAGAATTTAATTTTAAACAAATCCAACTCAAATGATGATAAAAAGCTAAATTGCTTTTCTCCATGTGTCAGTGTGGCTAATTCAACTTTCTAAACGATGTAATATTAGTAGACTTACAGAAGAATTAAAGTATTTATTACACCATTTATTTTAGATCTAACATCACAGATATAGGTTTGCTTTCTTAATATTAAATTCTCAAGTATTCTTTAGAATATATTATTAGGCTTTTTAGAAATTAAATATAAATACTGCAATAGCTTTTTTCTTTCTTAGATGCATCTTTCTAATTCTAACCAGTTAAATGATTTTTGGAGGTTAGAGTATGAGAAAATTTCCCCCAGTATTGAGAACTAAAAACAGCTAAATGGTTTCTTCATTTGATAGTTAGAAAAATGACTAGCTGGGATTTTTTTTTTCATGTACGAGATCACATTTATTAGATGTTAGCAGAAATCGGAGAAGAAGAAGAAAGAGTCATGGTTTAGGTACATTTGGATGTTATTTGCCCAGCTCTGACTCAACAACCATAAAACATATGAATTTTTAAAAATTGCCTTATTTATGGTGACTCTATCAAACATAGATCTGAAAACCGTTCTGTTGTGGACCATCCCCTGACATCCCTTATGCACTTGAGCCCATTGCCACAGTCATTGTACCAATCCATCTCGTTGGTAGTCTTTCTCTCTTTTACTGACCCGCCACCTTTCTAAACATGATGTCCTTGTCCAAGGAACAGCCTCTCCTAACAACATACCCGAAGTATGTGGGATGACGTTTCATCATTCTTGCCTCCATTGAGCAGTTTAGTTGCATTTCCTGTGAGATGTATCTGTTTAATTAATGGTCCATGGGATGTTCAGCACTCCTCTCTAACACCACAACTCAAAGGCACTGATTCTTCTTCTATCATCTTTTATTCATTGTCTGGTTCTCTGATGCAAAGCAGATGATTGGAAAAGACCATGGTTTGAGTCAGGTACACCTTAGTCTTTAAGCTGACATCATTTCTCTTCAGGACATTGGAGAGGTCCCTGACAACAGACTTTCTCAATGCTATATGTCTATAGATCTCCTGACTACTGATTGCAAGGGTGTTGCTTATGGATCTAAATGTGATTACATCATTGACAACTTTAATCTTTTCTCCATCGATCATGAAGATGCCTATTGGCCCAGTTGTGAGTGTTTTTGTTTTCTTTATGTTGAGATGTAATCTATATTGAAGGCTCCAGTGTTTGTTAGGCTGCACCAAGCTTATATAACTAGAAAAGTGAAAAATCCATAAAAGGCCTAACAAAGTAACCTCATATAAAGTAAAAAGCTCATTAGCCTTGAGTAAAATCTGACTCAGGACAACCCTCTAGGACAGAGAAGAATTGTCCCAGTAGGTTTTCCAAGATTGTAAATCTTTATAAAAGTAGACTGCTTCATCCTCCTTTGAAGCATGGGTTGCTAGGTTTGAACCTCTGACCTTCTGGTTAGACAGAGCTCTTACACATTGCCTCACCAGGGCTTCTTTCTTGTTCCACCACCCTGAGATAAACGATGTTAGATGGCTCTGTATGTTGACACTTTGGATCTGATAGTCTGTCAGTCAGCTGTTTCTCGGCATCCTTGTAGGAAGGGTCTTTGCTGTTAGCTTCATCTTACAGCTGAACACAGGAAGCCCTGGTGGCACAGGGTGTTATATGTTGTGCTGCTAACTAGAAAGGTCAACAGTTCCAATCCTCTACCTGCTCCATGAGAGAAAGTTGAAGCTGTCTCTTCCTGTAAGTGTTTAAAGCCTCAGAAACCCAAGGGAGGCTTTCTGTTTCTCAGAATCACCTCGATAGCAGTGTGTTACAGCCAGCAGATTAAATTATACTATTAGTCCATAGGAAATACGTTCTTGACTTTGTGCAGGACACCTAGGTTCAATTCCCAGTGAACACATTTTATGCATCAACTTAAAACTCAACACATTGCCATAGATGAATCTGTGAACTGACTGGTGGATCCAGCAGCTGGTGGATTCAAACTGTATGCCTTTGGCTTGGTAGCATAGCTCCCTATCCACGAGGCCACCAGAACACCCTGCTTTATGCAATCTTCTTGTTGTGTACCACTGAGTCAGAACGAATAGCTGACACTTCATCAGGTTGTCAGAAGCAGTAAAGTACACAGGAGAAGATTGCCCATCATTCTCCCAAGAAGCAGTTGGTGGATTTAAAGCCCTCATGCAGCTCTTTACCACTAAGCCACCAGAGATCCACCTGATGGATGTTGTTGTTTGCAGTCAACTTGAAACGAACCCTGAGCTGACCTCCATCAGGTCTTCAGAGGTGGTAAATTGCACGAGAGGAGGAGATTGCCCATCTTTCTCCAACAGGAAATCTGGTGGATTTGAACTTCATGTCTTTGGGATTGCGGTGCAGCTTCTTACCATTCGGCCATCAGAGTACCCTGCCACCTCATACATGACCACTGTCAAATGTCAGTGAAGGACTGTGTGTTGCTCTGAGCAGAACAGGTTTTAGTGGAGCTTCCAGACTGACACAAACTCAGGGGAGAAAAGGTTTGGCAGTTTGCCTCTGAAATTTAAACCTTATCGGTCACAATTGTCTGACCCACCAGACAAGGGTCACTGGAAGCTGGGGCCAGACTCAAGGACAGCGCACAAAAAAGATCAAGGGTCAGAATCCACCATTCCAGAATCTTTCTCTGTGGCTTTACTGACTTGACTCGCATATCTGTTTCCAGAACAAGTATGAAAGCTTTCATGTATAGATGGAAAGATGGGGTGAGCATTCAAATGTGACACTACTGAGAATAAAAATATTTTCTTTTCAGGCATGTGAACAAATGGTCCCTTCTCTATTCCTCTCTCATTTGTTATCACCATTATTTCAACAGCTCTTCACTGGAGTTGGATGGAATCCCTTGGTTCAGCAATTTAAGTGCTGCCTTAAGGGAGATTGCTAATTCTTCACAAACTTCATCACACTCCACACTCATGGCCTCTCTTCGCTTTATTAATCCCATGGATGTGTGAACCTCCTTCTCTTCTGTCATCTTGTTATGCTATGTTGTTAAAGAGCAAAGATACCACTTTAAGAACTAAGGCATGCCAGAGCCATGGTCCTTTTAGTTGGCTCATATGCATGCAAAAGTTCTCCAATAAGTAAGGAAAACCAAGGAAGAATTGGTGCTTTTGAATTATGGTATAGATAGATCATGGACTTCTAGAAGAACAAACAGATCTGGCTTAGAAAAACAGAGAGAGCAAATTACTTAGAAACAAGAGTAGTGCAACATTGTCTCATGTATTTTAGACATGTTCTCAGGAGAGACCAATTCTTGAAAAAGGACCCTAGGCTTGTTCAGTGAAAAAGAAGAAGGTTGTCAACAAGATAGAGTTGCACAGTGTCTGCGACAGTGGCTCCAGTTCAGCTGTGATTGTGAGGATGGCACCGGACTGAGCAATGTTTCGTTCTGTTGTATGCAGGGTCACTGACTTGATGGCACCTAACAGTAGCCTGTGTGAAGAGTATGCATTACAGCTCTGATGTTCTCTCTAGGCCATGCTCATGTCAATCCCATCCTACTATTTGCAGCTAAATCATGTGTTTGAAGTACCTATCAAGGCCTCTTGTTTAAATCAGTCAGGACCTGGTGGGTGGGCCTTTGTATTTAAAAGTTGATTGTGACCTGACTAGAGTCCCCAGTTTGGAGGCTCCTGTGTGAAGCAGTTGGATTCTAGAGGGTAGGTTGTGTTGATATAATTGAAAGCTGGGTGTGAACTGTTTGCTCATTTTTTTATTTTGTTAACAATTGAATGTAAGCTGAATGGTCATTTGTATTTAGTTAACAATCAGCTATGGGCTGGAAGCCTCTTGTTTAAATCAATCAGGATTTGATGGGAGGGCCCTTGTATTAAAAAAATTGGTTGTGTCCTGGTCCTAAGAGTCTCCTGGTTAATTGTATTTGGGGGAGAACATTGTTCTAAGTGGTCAGGACTTGTCGGTCAGTTTGCTGTGCTGAGGTAACTTGGGGTTGCTATGATACTGAGAGCTGCTCCACTGGTGTGTCAAATGCCATAAGGGTTACCTATGGTGGACAGGGTTTAGAAGAGCTCTCAGATTAAGACAGACTTGGAAGCGGGATTGGCATCAACTTCTTAAATAACCAGCCTTTGAAAACCCTATGAACACTAGAGAAAAGAGAATAGTTCTAGAATAAGATTCAGATCTTTTGTTTGTAGGGTTGCTATGAGTTATACTCAATTCAACAGCACCTAACAACAACAACCAAGGTGATACTTTTTCTTTATGGGATTTTGAATTTTGAGTTGCACCAAGCTGTCAAGAAACTATCTGGCCCAGTTCTGATTCATGTGTCCCAGTCTTGCTGGGATAAATGAACAGATCAAGTCCCAACTATTGTTGTTAGATGCCCATTGAATAGTGAGGTTTAATCTGCTTAGAAGGAAACAATCCTGCACTATTATCAGAACTGTTATTATACTCAATTTAAGTTCACTATCATGGTCACTGTGTATTTTTAAAATTTTTTTTATTGGTTTGCATATAGATTGAGAAACTGTGGTACATTTACACAATGATATTCTATGCAGCACTCAGGAGCAATGATTTTGTAAAATATCTGTAATACTTGGGAGAGACTACAGAGCATTGTCATTGTTAAGTGCCTTGGAGTCATAGATGACCCTTAGCAACCCTATGAACAAAACATCTGAACCCTGTTGTGTAACTATCATTGTTTCTCTAAGTTCATAGAGTTTCCAGAGTCAAGCTATTTCAGAAGTGGATGCCTCTCCTGCTTCCAAGCCTGTTTTAATCTGGAAGCTCCACCAAACACCATGGGTAACCATTATTGCATTTGACACATCATTGTCATAGTGTTTAGCATCACTGGCAACCTAGAGTTACCTGTATACAGCAAATTAACAGACCAGTGCTATCCTTTGCAGAAGAATGCTTGACCTAAAACAAAACCAGGCCCAGGACCCAACTGCCTTTTTAAATACAAGGCCAAATTCTGTCAGTTAATTGGCTAAATTCTATCACCCAATTATGAACAAAACACAGAAACAAGCAAAAAACTCACACCTAAGCCTCACCCAAAACAAGAATACACTTCTGTAGCATCCAACTGCTCCACACATCTTCCCAAACTGGATACCAGGCCCCACAGATCGTTATGCTGAGTGAAATAGTGGCTTAAGGCCACTATTATGAAAACATTAGGATAACTGCATAAGATATGTGCATTTAAATTTTTTTTCTTTCTTTTGATCTTATGTAGCTGGTTGTTCAGGAGGGGGTGCCTTTTTGGTATTACTTGGTATTGATCATCTTATATGCCTATCAATTTTGGGGCTGGAAGTTGAGCTACAGGAGTGAATTCAGTTGCACGTTTGAAAAGGAAATAAGTGCCATAGTCTCATGAGTTCCACCAGTCTCAGGCTGGGTTTTTCTGGAAATGCAAAATCAGTGAAGATTTTTCGAGGATAACAAAACTTATTATGTGTATATGGAGCTCTGCTAGAGTAGTCTGTGGGGAGTTGTGATTCTAACCTAAAGGCCAAATCTCTCTGGTGGTTCAGAGGTTCTGAGGACAAAGTATGGACATTCTCCTCCTGTAGATTTACAACCTTGGAAACCCAGGGGAGAATTCCCTATGAACTGGTTCAGACTCCTCAATGGCAATGAGATGTTGTTGTTGTTGTTATATGCCGTCGAGTTGCTTGCGACTTATAGCGACCCTATGTACAACAGCCCTAAACTCCGCTCTGTCCTGTGCCAATCGCACTGTCTCTGACACTCCCATCCCAATTATCCCAGTCAC
>NW_006399884.1:7269411-7270594 GCF_000299155.1 Elephantulus edwardii | reverse complement strand
CCATCGTGAAGCTGCCAATTGGTCCAGTGGTGAGAATCTTTGTCTTCTTGACATTGAGCCTCAATCCATATTGTAGGCTGCAGTCCTTGACACTCTGCATCAGGTGCTTCAGGTCCTCTTCAGTTTCAACAAGCAGGGTTGTGTCATCTGCATAACACAATCTTGACCCCACATTTCTCCTCATAGAGCCACCAATGTCTGTATCTGTCTATTGAGATAGATATATTTCAAGGAAATGGGTCATGTACTTGTGGAAGCTGGTAAGCCCCAGGAGAGAAGTATCTGCAGCAGTCGTGTCCAAGGTCAACAGGCAAGACGGAAGGCTGCTGGCTTTAAAGACTGTTGTATCCAAGGCCAACATGTAAGGCAAGGTTCAAGTTCCAAAGCAATGAGACAGATTCAGTATCCAAATCAGCAAAACGCTTCTCCTACATCAGATCAGTGCTGATCATGTCATTATATGACATTTTCTAATACTGTTTGCTTAACAGCATAAAGGTTAGAATTTAGGACACTTATATTACTCTCAGAATCATGGCCAAGTTGATCTACAATATTAACCATCACATTATCAGACCAGTGTGAGTCATACCATCCTGGCTTCTAAGCAACAATCTAGCAGTATTTCAGTTTGCTCTTTCAGCAGTCCATCGTATAATTAATATTCTTCCCCAACATCACAATTCAAAGATATCAATTCTTCTTCTGTTTTTTTACTCAGTGTCAAACTTTCATATGAAGTAAACAAAAAGATTACAGCTTGGGTCGGGTGCACCTTAGTCATCAAAATTATATCCTTGCTCTTCAACACTTGAAAGAGATCTAGAATTCTCGATAGGATTGTTCTGCTCTGTCACACTAGGTCATTATAAATTGGAGTCACTCTCATGGCATTCCACAACAAGATACTGCACCAAGGATTTTATATTGTCCATGTGACTAAACTTTGGCCTGTTAAGGGAAAAAAAAACCTTCAGCAAATTGAAGCATTTAATAAACTGAATAAAATGGTGTCATGACTTAAAGAATTTGTCAAACCTGATATTTCACGGAGAATTAAATGCTGGTGGTGTCCAGTTCAGCGTCGTCTTCCATTTAGAAGACTTGCCTCGGACTCCAATTAACATTATAATTTATTCTAATAGAATTCAATTGCACACTCAAGCTTGAAATCCATCAACCA
>NW_006399884.1:7260687-7268951 GCF_000299155.1 Elephantulus edwardii | reverse complement strand
GTTGTATTTCATTCATGTGCATTGTGTTTCACACATTCCGTCATTCAAATTGTGCTTCATAAGATCATTCCTATACACTGTGTTTAATAAAATTCATCAGGATTGATCTATGCCCACTATCATCCCATCTTTTCAGACCCTACTGTATCTATCCTCATTCCTTCATCCCATCTGTTTACCCACCAAATTCTGTGACCTTGTGACTTAACCTTCTTCCCCTGCCCACTTTATACTTCTATGCACATATTACTAGTTTTCCTTCCACCTTTATAACCATAGTCCTATGAAATATTTGCCTGTATAATACTTGAGTCATTCTGCTTATCATAGTAGTCTCTAACTTCTCTGATGTTATATAGTATTTTATTAAATCATTGCTCCTGAGTGCTGCATAATACTCCATTGTGTGAAGGTACACAATTTCTCAATCCATTAATTTGCTGATGTATATCTGGGCTGTTTCCATTTTCTTGTGAATAAGGCTGCTGTGAATATTAGTGTACATGTCTTCCAGTTATATTTTCCTCAGGATATATTCCTAGCAGTGGAATAGCTGGTTCATACAGAATTACTGTGGTCAGCTATTTGAGGAAATGCCAAACTGCCTTCCAGAATGGTTGTGCTGTTTTAGAAGCCCACCGACAGTGTATGAGAGTTCCAGTCTTTCCACATCCTCTCCAACATTTATTGCTTGCCAATAGGAGCACACTGCCTCATCTTTTCTCCTTTGGAGCAGTGGGTGGGTGTAACTGCTGACTTTTGATCCATGGCTGAGTGCTTTGCCACTGCGCCACCCAGGCTCCTTGCTCAGGTTCCCACTCCCCTCCAAAAATGTAACCCACCACTAGTAAGTTGATTCCAATTCATAGTGACCATAGTGACCATGTAGGGCAGAGTAGAACTGGCTGGCCCGTAGGGTTTCCAAGACCTCCGTCTTTACACAGGCAGACAGTTTCGTCTTTCTGTCTCAGAGTGACTGGAGTAACCTTTTGGTTGACAGCACACTGCTTAATCCAGTGTGCTAGTAGGGCTCCTGTAGTGATGTGTACTAGGCAGAAGGGGAAAGTGAAGGAGGGAGAAGGGACATGTATTCAGATTGGGGCAGGCCACCTCTGGGATCCCTGTCAGTCATCTTAGTGAATACTGTCAGCAAGCCAAGTGGGTGGAGAGATAGATCTACATATAAATATGCTGTTGTTATTAGATGCCGTCCAGTTAAGTATGACTCATAGTGACCTTTTAAACAACAGATGTGAATCCTGTCCTATTCTGTGCCATCCTCACAATCTCTGACACACTTGATCCCTTTGCTGCAGTCACCATGACAGTCCACCTCATTGAGGGTCTTTCTTTCTTTCTTTGCAAACATGATGTCTCTTTCCAAAGAATAGGCTCTCCAAGCAACATGCCCAAAGTATGACAAAGATTTGTCATCTTTGCTTCTGAGGAGGACTCTGGCTACACCCTCTCCAAAACATATCTACTTGTTCTTTTAGCAGTCCAACATCACACTTTAAAGGCATCAATTCTTCTTTTGTCATTCTTAGTCATTGTCCAGCTCTCAAATGCATAACAAGTGACAGAAAAGATGATGGCCTGAATCAGGCACACATTAGCCCTCAAACATCATCCTTCCTCAGTAATTTGAAGAGGTCCTTGACTACAGACTTTTCCAGAGCACTATGTCTCCTGATCCCCTGACTGCTGATACAAGGTGTGTTGATCATGTATCCAAGTAAGATGAAGTTATTGACAGTTTTGATCTTTTCTCCATCTATCATGATGTGGCCTATCAATCCAGTGGTGAGAATTTTTTTCTTGACATTGAGATGCAATCCCTATTGAAGTCTGCACTCTGATCTTCTGCAGCAAAAGCGTCAAGTCCTCTTCACTTTCAGCAAATAAAGTGGTGTCATCTGCATATAGAAGGTTATTAGTAACTATTCCTGTGATTCTGATGTTACATTCTTCTTCATAGAGTCCAGCTTCCCAAATAATTTTCTCAGCATGTAAATTGAATAGATATGAGAAAGGATACACCCCTGATACATACCTTTCTTAATTCTAAACCATGTAATATTCCCTTGCTCTGTTCACACAATAGCTTCTTGGTCTAGATATAGGTTTCACAAGAAGACAATTAGATGTTCTGGGATTCCCATTCTTCTCAATGTTAGCCATAATTTGTTATGATCCATACAGTCAAATTCCTTTTCATAGTCATTAAAGCACAAATAGATAATTCTTTTGGTATTCTTTGCTTTCATCCAGGATCCATCTGACATCAGCAGTGATATATCTGGGACCATGGCCTCTTCTAAATCCAGCTTGAACAGTGGACTGTTCTCTGTATGTTTACTATTCTAGCTGTTTTTGAATGATTCTCCAACAGTATTTTGCTTACATGTTATATTAATGATACTGTTCGATAATTTCTACATTCTATTGGATCACCTTTTTTGGGAATGGGAAAAATGAGAATGGCTCTCTTCTATCTGAACAGCCAGGCAACTGTCCTCCACATTTTCTAGCATAGACTAGTGAGCCCGTCCAGGGTTGCATCTGTCAATTTAAATATGTCACTTGGTACCCCGTCAATTCCTGAGGCCTTATTTTTTCCCAGTGCCTTCATCGCATCTTGAACTTCTTCCTTCCTTCCTTTCCACTGGCTCTTGATCATATGGTACTTTCTGTGTCCATCAGTTCTTGCTGACACAATGATTCTGTATATTCCCTCCATCTTCTTTTGATGCTTCCTGGATAATGCAAAATTTTGCCCATAGCATCTCTTAAGTATTGCAACTCGCGGCCTGAATTTCTTTTTAATTTATCTCAGCTTGAGAAATGCTGAGCAAATCCTTCCCTTTTTATTCTCTAGGTCTCTGCACATTCTATTATAGTACTTTGTATTCTCAAGCTGCCCTTTGAAATCTTCTGTCCAGCTCTTTTACTTCAGCATCTCTTCCTTTTGTTTTGGCTTCTCAATGCACTAGTACAATTTTTAGGGTCTCTCTGACATCTCTTTTGGTTTTCTTCTTCCTCCTCTGCCTTTGTAGTGATCTTGTGCTCTCTTCATGGGTGACATATCCTTGATGTCATCCCACAACTCATTGGGTCTTTGATCATTGGTGTTCAGCGCTTCAAACCTATTCTTAACATGACTTAAATTCAGGTAGAATAGACTCAAGATCATATTTTTATTCTGATGGACTTCTTTTAATTTCCTTGAGCCTCAGCTGGAACTTGCCCGTGAGTAAATTGGTGGTTTGTTCCACAGTTGGCACCTAGTTTGGTTTTGACTGCCGATACTGAGCTTGTCCAGTGGTTCCTTCCACAGATTTAGTCAATTTGAATCCTGTGCAGCCCATCTGGAAAAATCCATGTGTAAAGTCATCATTCGTGTTGTTTTTTTTAAAAAAAGGTGTGTGTGATGAGTAAGTCCTTGAACTTACAAAATTAGATCATTTTATTTCCAGCTTCATTTCTGTCACTAAATCTATGAATGCCAACTACCCTTCCTTTTGTCATTGTTTCCATCTTCTGAATTCCAAGCACCAGTTATCATTACACATCTTGACTGCATGCTTGGTCAATTTTTTACTTCAAAAATGTAATAAAACTTTTCTGTTTCCTCCTCTTAGCTTTAGCTATAGAAGTGTACAGTTGAATACTGGTGATATTATCAAGTGCTCCTGTGCATATGGATAATATCCTGTCACTCACAGTATTGTACTTGAGGTAAAACTTGAAATTGTCTTTTTTTACTATGACTGCAACACAATTCATACTGTTTTTCATTTTCAACTTAATATATCATATGATTATCTGATCCAAAGTGGCCAAAGCCAGTCCATTTCATCTTATTAATGCCTAGAATATCAATGTCATGCATTCCATTTCATTTTACACTACTTCTAGTTTCCAGTATTGATACTTCATATGTTACACATTCCAACTATTAAAGGATATTTGAAGCTTCCTCCCCATTTTGATTGACTCCCAGCCTCCATAAAAATAATCCAACAGCTTTTCCAAAGCATAAGTCTCCTGGGAGATTTGCCATCTTTCTTGCTCAGACCCTCTAGTGGATTCGAACTGCCAAAGAGATATAACCTTTGTGTTACAGTGCATCCCCCAATGGACTATGCCACCAGAACTCCTCATTTGGTGGAATGTGTTAAAATCATTATCATTGTGTACTGAACCTTTACTTTCTGGAGTCATCCTTTCTACTCTAAAGATTTATGTATATTTCCAAGGAGAAACTGAGAAACAATACTGGTACACACAGTTTCAAACTTCAAGATGTTTATGTTACACAGCTAAGAGTAAGCTGGTTTTCTTAAACCACTAGCATCAATTTTAAAGTTCATTTCTCTATAGGCCCTTGTCTTAGTCATCCAGCACAATTACCACAAGGATACCACAAAAGTAAGTGTGTCTCAGTTCTCCAGAGCTGCTGTGACAGAGACACCACAGCTGGATGTGTCTCATTTCTTTCTACTTTGTGGTACAAAGATACCACAGTCTCACACAATTTAGGAGACTACAAGTATAAAATCACAGTGGTGGCTCAAGGGAAAGGCTTTCCTTCTAACATGCTTTTGGTTCTTGGAGATTTTTAGAATGGGAGTATGGGTCCAAATGGTGTACCATGTTCCTGTCTCTTCTTGGTAGTGGTGACATCTCTTCTGACCTCTCCTCTTTCCTTGTATCCTTTTGTAAAACAAAAGAAGATACAAGCCAACCCCCAAGGAAACTCCAGTTACATCTTACAAGTAACTGTTTCTGATCACATCATGAGGAACAACGAAACATCACAGAACTACCTTTAATCCAGCCTCACTAACGTCATAGAGAAGAAGATTTATAACACATAGGATAATGACTCCACACTGAGAAGCATGGAGTACGTAAATCAACACATATTTTTGGAGCATATAATCCATTCACTGACAGCCAAAATGTTAATGGCTTTTGAAGATACACTGACATCCACAAATCTTTGTAAAAAATGCATATTTAAATACAGATTTCTCTTCTCACGGTTCATGTGTTTGTTTATGGGGGTTGCGTGAAGAATTGACTGGCTGGCTGTAATTTTGATATGTTGGGAAAGAGAATTAGTTATCTGTAATTGTTGGGAATTTAGTAGGGTGTTAAATTTCTATTTTCATGGGGGTGGGTGGAATAGAGTTTAGAGTGAATGATAAGGATGGAAATAGGACATATTGATTCTCTTCTAGAGAAGGTCAAGATGATAAATTATTTAAGCCCTTAGGAGAAGATTATTAGTGGGTCAGTACTAAATTAAAGGGAATAACTTTGTTTCATTGCTTTTCTCAATTTTTCTTTGTAGTCCAAATCTATATCTGTATCTCTGTAACTATTCCTACACACACACACACACACACACACACACACGTTATTGTTGTTGTTATGTGCTGTCAGATTACCTGCAACTCATAGCTAACCTATACAATAGCTCTGAACCCTACCCTATCCTGAACCAATTTCCATTGTCTCTAACACACCTACCTCCTTTACCCCAGAGTCAATCCATCTTATCCAGGTTCTTCTTCTCTTGCGCTGTTCCTCCACCTTTCCAAGTATGATGCCCTTCTCCAAAGACATGTAAGTATGTGAGATGGAGCTTCAAAATCCTTGCCTTCAAGAAGCAGCTCAGTTTTGCTTTCTCTAGGATGTACCTGGTTCCTGTTTGTTCTCTTATCAGTCCATGGTATGTTCAATACTCTTCTCCAGCACCACAACTCAAAGGCATCAATTCTTTTTCTATCATCTTTAGTCCAGCTCTCTGATTCATAGCAAGTAGTTGTGGAGACCATGGCTGGGATCAGGCACATTTTCATCTCTAGACTGACATTGTTGCTCATCAGTACTTTAGAGAGGTCCCTGGCAGTAGATTTTCCCACTGCCATTCTTCTTTTGATTTTCTGACTGCTGGTGCCAAGAGTGTTGTTTGTGGAGCCAAGCAAGCAGAAATTGCTAGCCATCTCAATATTTTCTCCATCTACCTTGATGCTGCTGATTGGCCCAGTGGTGAGAATCTTTGTTTTCTTGATGTTCAGCTTTGATCTATATTGAATACTGAGACCTTCTGCAGCAAATGCTTCAGGCCCTCTTCAGTTTTAGTGAGAAAGGTTTTGCCATTTGAATAATGCTTGTTGTTGATAAGTCTCCAGTCCTGATGCGACATTCCTCCTCATAGAGTTCAACCTCCTGGATGATCTGTTTCACATATAGATTGAAAAGTTATGGAGAAAGGATGTATCCTTGCACACCTTTCCTGATTTTGAACTATGCAGTATTTCCTTGTTCTGTTCTGATGACTACCTCCTGGTCCAAGGATATATATCCTAGGGGGCGTTATCATCCCAAAAGCACACAGTGTGACTCCATCATCTTCTCAAAGAAGGGTGGACAATCTCCTGTGTGATCACCTGCCTCTGAAAACCCACTGGAGGGTTAGCTGTGGGTCAGTTCCAACTCAATGGTACACAACAAAACAACAAATCTGTTCCTTGAATCTCAAAACTATCATTGCTGTCAACTTGGAACCTACACATAGTCTTCCATCCACGAGATTTGTAGAGGCTTTGAATCACTCAGGAAGAGATTGCAATTTTTTTCCCACAGAGAAATTGATGGATTTGATTCATTAATCTTTGGATTGACAGTGTAGCACATTACCTACTAGGCCTCTAGTGCCCCCTTTATCTAGGTAAAACAGATGTAAATATAGTTATATGGCTATATAAATTATTTACTCGTTGTGTTGCTTGGGAACTGACTGTATTAGCTGATTCTCCATTGGATTTCTGGGGCTGGAAATGATATAAGATGAAATTACCCATATTTCTCCCGTGCATCTGATGGTGGATTCAAAGAGGTGACACCTTTGGATTAATAGCTAAGGGCCCTACTGACTATGTACCAGAACTCTCAATAGCTACAAAAAAATACAGATCAGATGAAAACAAATCAAGCCCACTATTATAGAACTGAATCCAACTCATAGCTTCCATCCATCAGATTCTGAAGTTGTAAATATTTTATAGGAGGAGAATGTCTGTCTTTCTCCCTCAGAGTGACTGGTGGGTTTGAACCACTGATCTTTGGTTAGCAGTCAGTCCATTTTGCACTACCAGAGATTTTTAGAGATAGATGTAGCTATAGGCATAGATAGGGAGCTCTGGTGGCCTAGTGGCAAGAAGCTGTAATCCTAGATGCATATGGTTCAAGGCCACTAGCTGCTCCATGGGAGAAAGATGGGCAGTCTCCTCCCATGCAATTAACTGCCTCTGAAAACTCATTGGAGGGTCAGCTGTGGGTTGGTTCTGACTCAATGGTACACAACAACATAGATATAGAGTTATGTAAGGAGACCTGGCTTCATCTACTGGGCTGCTACTCCAAAAATCAGCACTTGGAGTCCATCACCAACATCCATGGGAGAAATTGATTTCCAGCCTCAAAAACCTGATGGAAGGTTGCCATGAGTTGAAATTGACTTTGTGGCATTGGGTTGGTCCATCTCACTCACTCATTTATTGTTGTTCAGTCAGGACCAACTCATTAATATAGGTAATATGATATTGTTGTTGTTAGATGCTATCAAGTTGAGGATGGCCCATAGTTACCCTATCAACAACAACAATGCATGAATGGAAATCCAAAGACTCTGTAAACTTTCATTATAATTAATAAAAAAACAAAAACAACAACATCAAAACAATTTAAAAAGCCCAATAGCTATGAACACTGTCCTATCTAATGCCATTTTCATCATTTTTTACATACTTGAGCCCATTGCTACAGTCACTGTGTCAATCCTTTCCCTGACCCTTCATCTTTTCAAGCTTAATGGCCCTCTTCAAGGAATAACCTGTCCTAACAATATATTAAAAGTATGTGAAATTTGTAATCTCGACCTCCAACGAGCACTCTGGCTGTATTGTCTCTAAGACATATCTGATTATTCTTCTGGTGGTCCCTGGAATATTCACTACTCTTCTCCAGTGCCACAGCTTAAAGGCATCATCTCTTCTGTCATTCTTATTCATTGTCCTTCTCTCAGAGGCACAGCAAATGACTGAGAAGACCATGACATGAATCAGGCACACCTTAGTCTTCAAACTGACATCATTGCTCCTCAGTAATTTGGAGAGTTCCTGATTGCAGACTTTCTCAGTGCAACACATATCCTGATCTCTTGACTGCTAGTACAAGGGTGTTGATCGTGG
>NW_006399884.1:7254281-7259821 GCF_000299155.1 Elephantulus edwardii | reverse complement strand
TTTTACACTGCCACCAAGTAGTGAATAAGGGTTCCAATTTCTCCATAACGTAGCCAGCATTTGTTGTTGTTTTTTTCCCCTCTTTGTTATTGTTGCTGGGGTGAGATGGGATCTTTTAACTGTTTTATTTGCATCTCTCTAATGCCTAGAGATTTTGAACATTTCTTCATGTGTTTGTTTGCCACCTGAATGTCTTCTTTGGTGAAGTGTCCTGTACCCATTTTGTAATTGGGTTGTTTGTTGATGAGTCTTCCTCAAATCCTGATACCACATTCTCTTCATAGAGTCCTGCTACTGAAATAATTTGTTCAGCATGCAGACTGAATAGGTATGGAGAAAGGATGAAAAGCTCACACAGACCTTTCTTAATTTTAAACCCTTGCTGTGTTCGGACTATAGCTTCTTAGTTTAGGTATACGTTTCTCATGATCATGTTACATTTTCTGGGATTCCTGTTCTTCTCAGTGTTAGCCTTAATTTGTTATAATCCGCACAATCAAATGTCTTTGCTTAGTTGATAAAAAGCAAATAGATATTCTTCTGGTATTCTCCTGTTTCTAACGAGGACCCATCTGACATTAGCAATGATACAGCTGATAAAATGACCGCGTCCATACCCAGCTTGAACATCTGGCATTCATCTGTCAGTATACTGTTCTAGCTGGTTTTGGATGATCTCTTTTAAAAGTAGATGATAGGTTGGTAGATAGATAGATAGATAGATAGATAGATAGATAGATAGATAATCTCTAAGTGCATTTCCTTAAATTAAAAATTGCAAAACTTATTCTTTTTTTCTTTTTTTATACATTTTTTATTTCATTTTTACTGTGTGTGTGTGTGTGTGTGTACCGTCAAATCAGATCTGACTGGTACAGGAGGAGATTGTTCCTCCTTCTCCAGCAAAGCATCTGGTGGATTTGAACCGCTCACCTCTCAGATTGCAGTGCAGCTTCTTGCCACTAGGCCACCAGAGCTCACTCAAACTTATTCTTTATATTGCTGTATCCTCATGATCTCTTTGAGCCTGAAATCATATTTTAATTGAGATGTTCATTTCTTCCCCTGTGTGAACCTTTAAGGGCCTGGTAGTGCAATGGTTTAGTCAGCTGCTATCTGAAAGGTTGACAGTTTGAATCCCCCAGCTGCCCTGATGGAGGAAGATTAGGGCAATCTGCTTCCCTAAACAATACAGTCTTAGAAACTGTATGGAACAGCTCACTCTGTCCTTTCAGGTCGCTATGATTCAAGATCGGGTGGACAGAGGTGGGTGTGGGCTTGGCGTGTGGACATGTCAACAGCATCTTCTTATTCAACTGAAGGATAACAGACTGTTAGGCTCTTTCTCCCCAAAGGCATTTTGTGAACTATGACATTGTACTTATTAAGGGAGTCTGATTTTTTTCCCTTAATATCAGTTGCAGTTAATTGAAAGAAAACACACCTATGTGGTAACAGTTATTTCTCTTCCTTTCCCGTGGGATCAGCTTATCTTTACTTGGTTTGAAAATGTTCTTCATTGATTCCAGATGTTTTCCTGATTTCTGAAAATGCAGTAATCATCCCATAACATTCATTTTTGCATATTGTGACATAGTGTGTGTTTAGATGCTTTACCCTTGAGATGATAAAAAGCCCAATTTCCTGCCAAGACGGGGTGTGTCAGCTGGTTTGCCTGTTTCTGTTTGCTGTTTTGCCCTTGAGAAATCCTTCACACTGCTAAACCTTAACATGCAAAGGGCCAGGGAGCCACCGGGCCCAGAGCAGTTGCTCGCACGGCTGTTCATGAGCGTGTGTCATGGTTGTACACACTGAATTACAGAACCAGAGGGTTTTATGCCAACGGAAGCAGGTTTGGATTCAGACTGCAAGAACAAGCTAATCTGAATAAAGGATTAGGCAAATGGCATGCTATTTTGCATCCTGAAATTACTCCCAGCTTGTCGAGGAAGTTTATTGTTCCTTGTCTTAGTTGTGTGGTGCTGCTATAGCAGGATTCCACAAGTGAATGGTTTCAATAAACAGAAATTGTGTTAATAATGCATACACTGAAGTGAGGTGTACCAAAACGAGGAATGTCTGTGTTTCTAAATGATAACTCCGGTGGCCTAGCGGTAAAGAAGCTGCACTGCCAACCCAGGCACATGTGGTTCTGCTCTACCAAGCTGCTCTGCAGGAGAAAGATGGACAGTCTCCTCCTGTGCCATTTGCTGCCTCTGCTGACCTGCTGAAGGACAGCTCTGTGTTGGTTCTGACTTGATAGTACCAAACAGCAACCAGCCACAACAAAGCAACGGATGGATCATTATGCCAGCCCACCATCTTCCCATCCTTAAGCTGAAGCACCATGCTTCCTCCCTTCACTAGCAACCATTTAACCTCTTTACACCACATTTCTGTTTTAGCTGATAAACATTCGTACATCAAGTGGAGAGTTCAAATCCTACAGGTTTATTTCAGTCTTATACTTTTTGTTTCAAAGTCTTCTTTCAGTGCCTAGAAGGAGCCCTAGTGGTGTGGTGCATTCTGCCTTGAGCTGCTAACCTTCCTTCTTGGTGATGCTGTGGTTTCCCCCTTGTGCTCACGTCTCTCTCCTTTTACCCTCCACCAGTAGCTCCCTGGAAGGAAGATAGGCAATCTTCTTTATATAAAAGATTAGAGGTTCAAATCTACCAGCTGCGCTTAGTGAGAAAGATGGGTAGGTTTTCTTTCCTCAGGCTTTCAACTGGGGGGGGGGGAGAAATAACAACTCAAATTCATTGTTATTGGCTCACAACTGACTTACCATAGACCATTCATTGAGTTTCTGAGGGTGAATACCACATGGGATGATACTGCCTCACCCTAAAGATTTAAAGCCTCAGAAAGCCTAGAGGGTCACCGAGAGTTCGAATCAATTAGTTGATGGTGAGTTTGGTTTCTTTGGTCTACATGCCAAACATCAGAACAAAAATTATTATGTCATTGTTTCATATTGTTTCTAGAAAGTTTGTGCGTTCTTTTATCTAAAAATCAGTGTCACTGGCATTGACATTGACTCAGTTCCAACTCACAGCAACCCTATAGGGCTAGAACTCCCTCAGAGGGCTTCTAACGCTGTGGTGTTTATCTTCTATGAAGAAGTTAATGGTTTTGAGCATCCAGCCTTTCTGTTAAAAGTAGTGAACTTAACCACAGCACTGTCAGGGCTCTTTATAGTCCTTTAATACAAACAAAAGAATTGTGAAATGGAAAATTGACATGGAAGCCCCCTATTGCTCCTGCATTGTCAAGATCAAGTTTGAATTCTTAGAATAATAGAGGATGTGTTGTATGAGTATGCCCCTTCATTTTAAGCGTGAAGATTAATAGACAGTAAGACAGAAATGTTTCTGGATCATTACGAAGGAAAAAGGTTTGATTCTGTTTACCCCCAGGGTAGCGAGTGTTATGCTGTCCCTTTCCTCATAATTATAGTCATTGCCATTTGAAATTTTCATAGACAGTAACAGAAGAGAGAACAGCAATTCTCCATTGCAAGAGCCATTAGACACATGTGCTCTCTGATGTGTGTGTGCTGGGGGAATGGCATTGAGACGCTCACACTAGAAGCAGTCTGGTTTACCTAGCTGTCATTGTGCTTTGTACACACCATCAGTGGCTTTGGGACTCATTGTGGCTTCAGGAGACAGAAGCATTTCTAGTGTTTTATTACTGAGTATATTAAACTCACTAATGATTGCCTTGGGGCGAGACAATAGCAATAGATGTTGGTGAGCAGAAACAGACTTCGGACTTCACATACAAGTGATCAGCACATGCCATTTGGAAATACAAAGCTCAGTTTTGCAGAGTCTAAATTGATGGCATAGTGGTAACGTGCCAGGCTGCTAACTGAATAGTTGGCATTTCAAAACCAGTAGCCACTTCTTGGGAGAAAGACGAGGCTGCCTTCTCTCATAAAAATGTGCTGCTGTTATGCAGTTAGGTACTGCCACATTAGTTCTGACTTAGACTGTCCCTGTGACCGAAGATCAGACCAACAGCAACAGCCAACAATATGGTTATTTAATTTTTCTTCTCTTGCAACCTAAAATAGAGGCTTGCTTTCATCCACTGTATATATGGAATATTTACTGAAATGTCCCCAATAGCTTTGGCCCTTTGAAGGCTTTTCTTCAAAGGCATGTCTGGGTGAAGTGGAATTTCAACCTTCAGTCAGCGGCTAAGCTTGTTAACCGCTACAGCACATAAACTCTTCAGGCAGGACACATGCTTAAAATAGAGAAGTTATTTAAATATGAAAATACAACTACAGTAGAGATATGTGGGCTTTGAGGGCAGCTGAAAAGCCACCTTGTACCAAATGTTCTCTTTATGTATTTAAGGAACCCTGATGGCATAGTGGATTAAGTCTAGGACTGCTAATTAAGAAGTCAGTGGTTCAAAGCCACCAGATGCTCTGAAGGAGAAAGGTGGGGAGGTCTGCTCCTGTTAAGATTTACAGCTTTGGAAACTCTGTGGGGCAGTTCTCCTCTGTCCTACCTGGTTCTGGTGACAAGGGTTCTTGATGGCTGTGAATTTAGGTTCTTGTTTGTTTGTTTTATAGTCTTCCCAAACCCAAAACCCATTGCCATTGAGTCAGTTCCAACACATGGCAACCTCCCGTTGGGTTTCTAAGGCTGTAAATCTTTACTAGAAAATTATTTTGATACAAATTTCAGATTCTTGTCTATCCCCCTCTCTCTCTCAGGTCCTGCTGGCAGTTGGCTACAGAGGGAGGATTGTCTTAATTCTCTAGTGCTGCTATTGCAACTAGATAGCTTTGTTGTTGTTCTGTACTGTCGAGTCAGAACCAACTCATAACTGATCCCCCATGGGTTTTCAGAGACTGTAAATTGCATGAGAGGAGATTTCCCCATCTTTATCTAACAGAGCCCCTGGTAGATTCATACCACATACTTTGGATGAACAGCTCAGTTCCTTACCACTAAGCTATAGGAGTCTAGAAGTCTTAGTTCGGGCTGCCATCTCTAAGGGAAGGCATTCTCTCTGTGTCAGATGTGGAGTAAGATCCTTGTCTTAAGTCTGGCCCTGGGTCAAGGATGTTTTCAGCACATTGACCCTGGGTCTAAAAGGCACACTCTACTCCCAGCTCTTCTTTCTTGATACATTGTTGAGGGGTCCCTATGATCTTGTTCATTTGTTCAATCTCTTTTATTTCTCAAGATTGACTCAAAATACTATCCCTGAGCATTTGCTGTGGAATGCCCTTGTACCGCACTATGGCTGTCCCCAGTGAGCACTGGGGCTGTTCACTGTCATATCTGTCCACTCTTTCCTTTCGAGAAGTTTTGGGGAGGTTTTCCAACCTTTTCCTCGTTGGAATACTTGAATGATAAGAGAGGAATTATCCCACATGCTTCTCTGCCTAGACTTGCTTAGACATTAATCTATCATTCATTCTAATCTATTTTTATTACTCTACTCATGGCACTCCATACTGATGCTTCATCAAATTTGAGGAAGAAATCAGAGGCTCTTTTTTTTATAATTTAAAA
>NW_006399884.1:7225601-7253301 GCF_000299155.1 Elephantulus edwardii | reverse complement strand
CAATGTCAAGAAGACAAAGATTCTCACCACTGGGCCAATTGGCAGCATCAGGATGGATGGTGAAGAGATTGAGATTGTTCACAGCTTTGGTTTGCTTGGCTCCACAATCAGCACTCTTGGCACCAGCAGCCAGGAAATTAAAAGACGTATTGTGATGGGAAAGTCTGCTGTTAGGGACATCTCCAAAGTACTGAAGAGCAACGGTGTCACTCTAGAGACTAAGGTGCGTCTGATACAGGCCATGGTTTTTCAGTCACTTGCTACGCGTCAGAGAGCTGGACAATGACTAGGGAGGATAGAAGGAGAATGGATGCCTTTGAGCTGTGGTGTTGGAAAAGAGTATTAAGTATACCATGAACTTCTAAGAAAACGAACAGATTCATCCTGGAGAGGGTTAAACTAGGCTGCTCCTTGGAGGATTCTGAAGCTTCATCTGACATGCTTTTGACATGCTGCAAGGAGGGACCAGTCCTTGTAGAAGGGTGTCATGCTTGGGAGGGTGGAGGGATAGCCCAGGAAAGGAAGACCCAATATGAGGTAGATTGATTCAGTGACTGAGGTAAAAGGGGTAGGTGTGTGAAATTGGCACAGGATAGAGCAGGGTTTAGGGCTGTTGTACATAGGGCCACTATGAGTCGCAGGCGACTCAACGGCACCTATCAACAACAACAATAGATGTATAAGTTGTCATAAACTTGACCCAAAGGGTCTGTGAGTACTGTGGATTATCTCTCAAGTTTTGCAAGAAGAAGTGATATGCAGGCAAGCCAGAAACAAAGGATTTCTTTCTTGCAGGCCCCCCAGAGAAGAGAAGAGCACAGCGTGTCATTATGCATGACTACCTGAGGGGCTCCTCTCAGAGACAAAATTGTAGTGGATGAAACTGACGAGAGGGACTGTGCTTGGTGGGTGGCTAGTTTCAAGGGGTTTGTGTGTACTGACCAGTTTAAAGGGTTCTAGGGCATACACCGATATAATCAATATGATTCCAGTGCAGTCCATCAGGTGACGTCCACGTGTAAAGTTGTCATTTGTGGTTTTTTTTTTTAATGTATTTGCAGTGAATACATTATTGAATTTGGAATTGTGAATGCCCAACCAACACCCTTAGTATTAGCATTCGGGAGATCAGGAGACATTTTGCACTGAGGAAGTCTACAGTCAGGGACTTCTCCAAATTGTTGAGTAACAATGATGTCAGTTTGAGGATTGAGGTGAACTTGATTCCGCAAATCTTTACAATCACTTGCTATGCTTCTAAGAGCTGGAGAATGGAGTACTGAATTGTTGTGATGTGTTTTTGAGTTGCCTGCTTCTCATAGCGACCCTAGGTACAACAGTCCTGAACCCTGCTCTATCCTGTGCCAACCTTATTGTCTCTGACACACCTACCCCCATTACCCCAGTCACTGAATCCATCTCATCGAGGGTTTTCCTCTCTGACACTGTCCCCCCACCCTTCCAAGCATGATGTCCCTCTTCAAGGACTGATCCATCCTTGCAGCATGCCCAAAGTATTTCAAACGAAGTCTCAGAATCCTTGCCTCCAAGGAGCAGTCTGGTTTCACCCTCTCTAGGTCAAACTTGTTTGTTCTCCTGGCAGTCCATGGTATATTCAATACTCTTCTCCAGCACCACAGCTCAAAGACATCAATTCTCCTTCTATCATCCCTGGTCACTGTCCAGCTTTTGATGCAAAGTAATTAATTGTGAAGACTGACTTGGATCAGGCACACCTAAGTCTCCAGACTGACATTGTTGCTCTTCAGTGATCTGGAGAGGTCCCTGACAGAATTCTTTCCCAATGCAATTTGTGTTTTGAATTCCTGCCTGTTGCAATCAAGAGTGTTGTTTGTGCAGCCAAGCAAACTAAAACTGTTAACAATCTTAATCTCTTCACCAACTCTCATTATGGAAGAAAAATTGATGCCTTTGAATTGTGTCAGAGAAGAGTACAGAATATCCCATGGACTGCCAAATGAATGCACGGGTATGTCTTGGAGAAGGCAAGTGTGGTGCAGCTTCATCTTTCATACTTTAGGCATTTTGCTAGGAAATGCTATTCCTTAGAGAAAGACATTGTGCTTGGAGCAGTGAGGGGATTGCTAAAGAGAGGACGACCCTCAACGAGGTGGATTGACACAGTCACTGCAGCACAGGATAGGACAGGGTTCAAATCTGTTCTTCATAAGGTAGCTATGAGTAGCACTTGGCTTGAAAGTACCTAACAACAACAAAGGCATTCACACAGCAAGGACATCATGCTTGGTAAAGTGAGGCTCAGCAAAACCCAGCAAGACATTCAGTGAGATACACTGACAGTGGCTGCACCAATGAGTTCAAGCAGAGCAGCAGTTATGGGGATGGTACAGATACAGCAGCATTTTGAGTTGTTATGTGTGGGGTCTCTGAGAGTCAGAACCAACTCAGTGGAACCTAATACCAAAACAGCACACTTCTGGACCAGATCGAAAACGTTTTTAGATTTTCTACACTACCTTACTTGGATTTTAAAACAACTAGATCAACTCATCTTAAAATTACTTATTTACCCCCTATGTTTTGGAGAAAGTTCAACCAGTTTGCTCCTTAAAGGCAAGGATGGACAAGCTTTGTCTCATATACTTTGGACATGTTGTTAGGAGAGGCTGTTATGTGTAGAGGGACATCATTCTTAGAAAGGTGGAGAGTCAGTGAAAGTGAGGAAGACCCTCAACGAGATAGATTGATAAAGTCACTGCAACAATGGGCTCAAATGTGTCAAGAGATGATGAGGATGGTACAGGGTAGGACTGGGTTCAATCTGTTGTTTTCAGGGTTGCTATGAGTTGCACTTGACGAGACAGCACCTAACAACAACACATTATTTCTCTCAGACTTAGGGAGAAGTATATGGGTCAGTTACTAAAATAATCTTTAAGCACAGATTTGTAGTTACTGGGTTCTTCCACACCACAGTCATGCAGGCACATAAGGCAAATGCACTTTCTCCACAAAGTGGAACTCTTACACTGTAGAGAGAAGAAAAAGCTTTTTTAGCCCTAAATCTGGTTGATGAATGTTTTTGTCTTTGGCTGGTTTCCAAATGAAGATGTTCTTTAAGAAAGAAAAGTGATTTGTAATGGCCTTCAGTGCTCCTCTGTACAAACCTCTTCTAAGGGGTTGAATAATTTATGCATCTTTAATATTAGAGAGGGAAGTTATCCCTTGAAGGCTGGCTTTTCATAACCACTTTGTCATGGTTGATTGATCTCTCCATTCCCAAAGATTGAGCCTTCCAGAAGCATGAAACCAAGTGGGTCACTTAAATCCAGTACCTCTGAGCACATTAGAAGTGGGTCACAGAAAAGAAGATGTATACACAATATTGGTTTAAATTGTCAAAGGCAGATATTCTAAAGAAATAGACATCCACAGTAAAAAGAAAATTGTTGTTGTTGTTAGTGTTGCCAAGTCAGAACCTGTTCATAGCTGACTCTGCAGTGAGTTTTCAGAGACTATAAATCGCATGGGAGAGAATTATCCATCTTTCTTCTCTGGAATAAATGGTGGATTTGAACTGCATACAGTTGGGTTTGTAGCACAACTTTTAACCCTGTAGACCACCAGAGCTCCTTTTAAAAAGAGAGAAGAGGCATATAAGCCTGTGATGGTCAGTGTTACTTGTCTACTTGACTCGGCTGTGGTATCAGTATTTTGGCAGACACATGACTTGGGGCTCTTCCACAGTGTGATATAATGTTGTCACTTTCCATCTGGTGTTCTAATATAACCAGCCAGTCAGTTGAAGGGAGGATTTCCTTGAGCTATATAGCCTGTCTCCAAATGTTCTGCAGAGCTTGCTCTCTTTTGACCCTGCACTTTTCTCATTGCTTGGTTTCCTGCTCTTGGGAGGTTAAACCTCCATAAGTCTCCAGCCTGTTGACTGAAACTGCTGACTTTAAATTCTCTAGCCCCTAAAATCTTGTGAACCAACAGAGGTCCCCAGCCTCCTGCCTGAACTATGTTTCTGAGACTTACCAGGCTCCATGGCTGTGTGACCTAAGTACTTAAAGTAAATTTCTCTCTTTCTCTCTGGCATAGTGTGTTGCATGTGGGGCTGCTAATAAAGAGATCTGTGCTTTGGATCCATCAACTATTCAAAGACAGATGGAGCAGTCTTCTATAAAGATTTCTAGCTTTGGAAACTGGATGAATTTGACCATGAATTGAAATCCACTTGAGGGCAGTGGGTTTTGTTTGGCTTATGTATCTGCGTATCTGTCTCACTTGTATTGCTTCTCTAGAGAACTAAGACTAAGGCAAGATGAAGGTGGAGACTGTGGTTTCAAATACCCTTCCATGAAACTGAACTCTCCTGGCATCAATGTTCATATGCCTGTTTTCTTAGCCATTTGACCTGATGGCCCACTGTCAACTACTGTCTTCTCCAAATTGGCAAAGAGGTGGGAAAACTGTTGCTAAACGTAGATGATATGATAGTTTTAAAAAGAACAGTGGTAACATGGACAATCTGAGGAAGGACAAATCTGACTTCCACCATCTCCACAGAGGAGAACTGACCCCATCAATACCGTCCAGTATATCAAACCAATCCCATGATAAGACACAGTCTCCCAACTGCTTCACCTATTTCTACTACTCAGAAGGTCGAGTATTTGTTGCAAAAGTTGTAAAGTTTATTAAGGAAATTGGTTTGGGGACGGCAGGTGAAGGCAAAGGATATCACACAGCACAAATGTAGCTTCAGTCCAGCAACACAACCTCTGGTTTCCTCAGTTGTCCAGCAAGCCTCACCTCATAGCAGTCCCGCGCCAGCTCTTCTGGCTCTGTCAGGCTTTGTCTCACTCCAGTCTCTTCACAGGCTGACCAGCTCTTTGTCTCTAATTTCAGCTCCACAGCTATTGATGGTGTAAAAGACACTTGATCTAATGGCTAACCATGTGTCCACAGTTGAGGCAGCTTGCTTGTGGGAGACCACACATCCTGAAGAGACTTAAGGCAATGGATATAAAAGCCAGCTTAAAAAGTACTTACACCACAATAGTCTACACAGAAAACCCCAAAGACTCAACCAGAAAACCTGTTAAGCTTAGTAGACCAATTTAGTAGAGTGGCAGGATATAAGATCAAGATATAATAATAAAAATTAAGTAGGAGGTATCACACTCTATGATCTCAAAACTTACTATACATTTGTAGTAACTAAAACAGCATGGCATTGATAAAACAACAGACAAGTAGACCAGTGGAATAGAATCAAGAATCCAGTTATCAACCCATCTGCCTACAGTCAAATGATATTTGACAAGGAAAGAAAATATATTAAATGGGAAGATGGTAGCCTCTTCAACAAAGCTGGATATCTACTTGCAAAAAACTGAAACAGGATCCACATCTTATACCTTGCATAAAAACCAACTTACAGTGGATCAGAGACTTAGCCCACAGACTGAGGAAAAACATTTGGGAATTAAATTTCAGACAAGGGTCTCATAACTAAAGTTTACAGAATACTACAAGAATTCCACAAGAAAAATACTGATAATACAATGATAAAAAGGGCAAGAGACATGAAAAGACTTAATAAAGGAGGACATTTGGATGGCCAACAAATACATGAGAAAATGCTAAAAATCACTGGCATTTAGGGAGATGCAAATAAAAACAACAGTGAGATACCATCGCCAGCAGCAGAAGCAAAGTTCAACATGACAGCAGATAATCAATGTTAGACAGGATACAGATATAAAGGAACTCTCATGCACTGCTGGTGTAATTATAAAATCATGCATCCTATCTCCATACCTTTTCAACCTGTATGCAGAACAGATTATCCGGGAGGCTGGGCTCTATGAGGAGAAATGTGGGGTCAAGGTTGGTGGACGATTTATCAACAAGCTGCAGATGACACAACTGTGCTTGCTGAAACTGAGGAGGACCTGAAGCACCTGCTGCAGAGGGTCAAGGACCATAGCCTCCAATATGGCTTGAGGCTCAATGTCAAAAAGACCAAGATTCTCACCACTGGGCCACTTGGAAGCATCAGGATGGATGGTGAAGAGATTGAGATTGTTCACAGTTTTAGTTTGCTTGGCTCCACAGTCAACACTCTTGGCACCAGTAACGAGGAAATTAAAAGGTGCATTGCCATGGGAAAGTCTGCTGTTAGGGACCTCTCCAAAGTTCTGAAGAGCAATGGTGTCTCTCTGGAGACTAAGGTGCGTCTGATACAGGCCATGGTCTTCGCAATCACTTGTTATGCATCAGAGAGTTGGACAATGACCAAGGAGGATAGAAGGAGAGTTGATGCCTTTGAGCTGTGGTGCTGGAGAAGAGTATTGAGAATACCATGGACTGCTAGAAAACAAACAGATTCATCCTGGAAAGGGTTAAACTGGGTGGCTCTTTGGAGGCAAGGATTCTGAGGCTCCATCTAACATACTTTGGACATGTTGTATGAAGAGACTGGTCCTTGGAGAAGGACATCATGCTGGGGAGGGTGGAGGGGCCGCGCAGGAGGGGAAGGCCCTCTATGAGGTGGATTGATTCGGTGACTGGGGTTATCAGGATGGGAGTGTCAGAGACAGTGCTATTGGCATAAGACAGAGCAGAGTTTAGGGCTGTTGTACATAGGGTCGCTATGAGTCGCAAGTGACTCGATGGCACATAACAACAACAAAAACAACAACAACCACTCTGGAAGGAAGTTTTGTGGTTCCTCAAGCAGGTGATGAACACAGAAATTCCATCTGACTCAGCTATTCCACTGCTAGAAATAAACCCCAAGGAAATAATAACAGAGACATGAGCAGGGATTTGTACTCCTGTGTTTGTAGTGGGTTATTCATAGTATCAAGAAAATGAAAACACCTCAAATGCTCATCAAGAAAAAAAATATAGAGAAACTGTGGTATATTAATGGACATGGTGACAGAAATGAGGCTGGAGATAGAATGGTAGACTTTTCTACTATCAATGATTTCTTCATTGCAAATACTTTTATAAGAAACACAAAGGACCTCCACTAACGGTTTATACAGGAATCAGACTGATTACATCTGTGGAAAGAATCATTAGAAAAACCTCAATATTAGCTGTGAAAACTAGGCCTGGTGCTGATTGTGAAACAGACCATAACTCCTCACTTACAAGTTCAAACTGAAGCTAAAGAACAGTGAATCAAATCCACAAGAACCAAAATTTGACCTTGAGTCTATCCCACCTGAATTTAAAAGCTATCTCAGGAACAGATTTGAAGCCTGGAACATTAGTGAACAAAGACCAGATGAGCTGTGGGAGGATATCAAGAATATTGTCCATAAAGAATGCAAATGGTCATGATAAAGACAGAGGAGGTAGAAAAGACCAGAATGGATGACGGAAAATACTCTGAATATGGCACTCAAGTGCCGAGAAGCCAAAACAAAGGGAAGAAAACAGGACTTTAAGGAGCTGAACAGAAAATTTCAAAGGACAGCTCAAAAAGACAAAGTATTATAATGAAATATGCAAAGAACTGGGGTCAGAGAATCAAAAAGGTCAAAGTTGTTTGACATTTCTTAAGCTGAAGAAACTGAAGAACAAAGTCAAGCCTTGAGTTTGAATATTTAAAAAATGCTGTGGACAGAATATTAAACGTTTGAGGACGCATCAAAAGAAGATGGAAGGAGTACACAGAGTCACTGTACCAAACTTAAGTGGATGACACAGAAGAATTTCATGAAATGACATATGAACAGGAGGCAATTCAGGCTGCTCTGAGGAAACTGACAAAAAACAAAGCCCCAGGAATTGATGGAATACCAATTGCCCTATTTCAGCAAATAGATGATGCCCTGGATGTGGTCATCAGGCTGTGCCAATCTGGAGGACAGCTCCCTGGCCAACTGACTGAAAGAGATCCATATTAGAGTCCCATACCAACAAAAGGTGATCCAACCGAGGGTGAAAATTACTGAACAATATCACTGGCAAAGCAAAACTACACACAAGCAAAATCCTGCTGAAGCTTATCCAAAAACGACTGGAACAGTACATCAACAGAGAACTGCCAGAAATACAAACTTGGTTTAGAAGAGGCCATGGCACTAGGGACATCGTTACTATTTGGATCTTGGCTGAAAGCAGAGAGTACTAAAGGAATGTCATTCTCTGTTTTATTGACTATGCAAAGTCATTTGACTGTGTGGATCGCAAACTGTGGTTAACCTTGAGAAGAATGGGAATTCCAGAACACTTGATTGTGCTCATGTGAAACCTGTACTTGGACCAGGAAGCAGTGATCAGAACATATAGCAAGAAAGCACTGCATGCCTGGTTCAAAGTCAGGAAAGGAGTGTGTCAGAAACATCCTGTCTCCACACTTTTTCAAACTATATTTAGAATAGATTGTTCAGGAGGGTGATCTTTCTGAGGAGGAATATGGCACCAGAATTGGAGGAAGACGCATCAATCAACATTCTTTGTTGTGTAGATGGCACAACCTTGCTCACTGAAACTGAGAAAGGCCTGAAGAGTTTGCTACAGAAGGTCAAGGACTGCAGTCTGCAATATGGATTGAAGCTCAACATTAAGAAAACAAAGATTCTCTCCACTGGGCCAATTGGCAACACCATGACAGATGGAGAAGAGACTGAAATTGTTAACAATTTCAGCCTCCTCAGGTACACAGTCAACACTCTTGACAGCCAGCCAGGAAGTCAAAAGACAAATTGAATTAGGAAAGTCGGCTGTCAGGGACCTCTCCAGAGTACTGAAGAGCAAACATGTCAGCTAGAGACTAAGGCGTATCTGATCCAGCCCATGATCTTGGCAAATATTTTTCTGTACATCAGAGAGATGGAGAATGATTATGGATGACAGAAGAATTGATGTCTTTTAGCTGTGATGCTAGAGAATAGTATTGACTTTACCATGGACTGCAAGGAAAACAAACAGGTCTGTCCTAGAGAGGATAAAACCAAGTTACTCGTTGGAAGCAAGGATTTTGCAGCTCCATCTCACATACTTTGAGTATATTGACAGAAGAGACTAGTTCTTAAAGAAGGACATCATTCTTGGAATGGTGGAGGGACAGCACAGAAAGGTAATCTCCTAGATGAGCTGGATTGACACAATGACTGGGTCATAGGAACAAGTGTGTCAATGACAGTGAGATTAGCTAAGGATAGAACAGAGTTCAAAGCTATTGTGCATAGGGTCACACTGAGTCACAGATAATTCAACAGCACATAACAGTGTTGAGGTTGTTTGTTTAATCAAAGAAACTCAAATTCATTGCTATTAAATTAAACCCAATACATAGTAGATCTCCCATTGGGTTCTGAGGCTACACATCTCACAGGAGGGGTTTACCTGTCTTTCTCCTAAAGAGCCACTGATGAATTTGAACCACCAGGGAGGCTTGACATTTCGGTAGACAGCATAATTCTCTACAGATTCGTCCACCAGAGCTCTCTTGTTTAATATGTATGCTGACTGGGTCAAGACTGATTACTTGATCACCAGGGCTGTTAGCTGTAATAATAAAATCTGCATGAATGATGCTTTTAATAGGTTTTCTAATAGAAAGAATTTAAAAGGCATTCTCAACTTATTTTCAGTGTGTGGAAATTTTCCAAAAATCATTATGAGTTCTCTGCTCCTATATTGCAGTATTTGATCAGGGAATTTTCAAGAAACTTTGTTTCTCATGATAATTATAAAAATAAATAGTTGTAATAGACATTTTTGTGTGATAATTATTTTTTAAAGTGCCTTAAGCCATACTTATTTTCTTATCATAAAAAAGGCATGGTATCACAGTAGATAGAGTACTTGGTTGATCACTGGCAGGTTGACTGTTCAAATCCCCCCTCCAGTCACTCCATGAGAGTAAGATGTAGCATTCAGCTCCCATAAAGATACCAGCCCTGGAAACCCTGTGGGACAGTTTTACTTTATCCTGTGCGGTTTCTATAGTTGAATTTTACTCAATGGCCATGGAGTTTTGGGTTTTGTTTTTATTATAATACAGTACATAGAGAAGAATCATTCTGGCCGAGTGGCAAGAAGCTGTGCTGCAGTCCTGAAGGCTTGCAGTTCAAATCCATCAGCTGTTCTACTGGAGGAGGATGGGCAACCTCCTCCCAGGAGATCAACTGCCTCTGAAAACCTGCTGAAGTGTCAGTTCAGACTCCATGGTACTCAACAACAACAATGCATTCTATGTGTTGGACAAAATTAGGAAAATTCTATTTTCCTCAGCCTCCTACAGGCCGTTTCCTCCAGTTAATTGGTGTTTTACTTCTTTCCCCTTTGGCTGCTTCTTGGTGATGTTTAAAAACAGGATATTTTCTAGTTCTAAAAAACGATGTCTGCTCAGTGATTAACTGGGTGCTAACCAATTGATGAGCAGATTGCACCAACTAGTCCACCTCTACTTTGAACCCATAGATATTACAGCCATGGGAAGTCAAGGGACAGAAAAATAGACCTTCTCCAGGGTGGATTGACTGTGTAGCTGCAACAGTCGGTTCAAGCCCGACAGTGATTGTGAGGATGGTCCAGGAGCCGGCAGGGGTTTGTTCTGTTTTGTGTTAGGTCCCTGTCGAAACCGATGTGATAGCCCTTAACAACAACAGCAACAGATATTCTAAAATTTCTACCTCACATTTGAATTTAACTCGTGTTTAGAAACAGGAAACTGAAATTAAGTATTTTGTCTTCTGTACAGGCATGTTGTTGTTGATAAAATCTACTCATAGCTACTCCTCCAGTGAGTTTTCAGAGGCTGTAAATCAAATAGAGATTGCCCCTTAATATTTTCACTTACCTTTACCAAGTAGCAGAAATGGACATTTTTTTCAAGTTAAGTAAATGATTATAGTTGTTGTTGTTATATGCTGTCAAGACACCTTTGACTAATAGCAATCCTATGCACAAGAGCTCTGAAGCCTATCCTATCCTGAGCCAATCTTTCTCTGTCTCTGATACACTGACCCTCATTATCCTAGTTCCTGTGTCATTCTATCGCATTCAGGGTCTTCCCCTCCTGTGCTATCCCTCCACCCTTCCAAGCATGATGTCCTTCTCCAAAGACTGGTCTCTCTTGGCAAAATGTCCAAAGTATGTGAGTCAGAGCTTCAGAATCCTTACCTTCAAGGAGCAATGTGGTTTCACCCTCTCCAGAACAAACTTAGTTGCTCTTTTGGCAGTCCATTATATGTTCAAGATTCTTTTCCAGCATACAACTCAAAGGCACGAGTTCCTCTTCTGTCATTCTTAGTCATTGTCCAGCTGTCTCGTGCAAATTAACTAATTGCAAAGTCTGTGGCCTGGATCAGGTGCACCTTGGTCTCTAGACTGATATCACTGCTCTTTAACACTTTGGAGTGGTCTCTAACAGTTGTTGTTGTTGTTGTTGTTGTTGTTGTTGTTGTTGTTGTTGTTGTTATTATGTGCCATTGAGTCACCTGCAACTCATAGCGACCCTATGTACAATAGCCCTAAACGCTGCCCTAGCCTGTGCCAATCTCACTGTCACTGACACACCTACTACCCACATTACCCCAGTCACTGAGTCAATCCATCTCATCGAGAGTCTTCCTCTCCTGCACCATCCGTTCCTCCATCCTCCCTAGCATGACGTCCCTCTCCAAGGGCTGGTCCCTCCTTGCAACATGTCCAAAGTATGTCAGATGAAGCTTCAGAATCCTTGCCTCTAAGGAGCAGCCTGGCTTCACCCTCTCCAGGACAAACCTGTTTGTTTTCTTAACACTCCATGGTATATTCAATACTCTTCTCTGATACCACAGCTCAAAGGCATCAATTCTCCTTCTATCATCTCTAGTCCTTTCCCAGCTCTCTGATGCATAGCAAGTGATTGCAAAGACCATAGCATGTATCAAGCTCACTTTAGTCACCAGACTGACATCATTGCTCTTCAACACTTTAGAGAGGTCTTTAATTGTAGACTTTTCCATTGTAATACATCTTTTAATTTCCTGGCTGCTGGTGCCAAGAGTGTTGACTGAGGAGCCAAGCAAACTAAAACTGTGAACAGTCTCAATCTCTTCACCATCCATCATGATGCTGCCAACTGGCCTAGTGGTGAGAATCTTTGTTTTCTTGTTATTAAGCTTCATTTTCTTGATATTGAGCTTCAATCCATACTAAACATTGAAGTCTCTGACCTTCCACAGCAAGTGCTTCAGATCCTCCTCAGTTTCCGCAAGCAGGGTTGTGTCATCTGCATAATGCAGATTATTTTTTATTCTTCCTCCAATCCTGATACCACATTTCTCCTCATAGAGCCCAGACTCCCCGATAATCTGTCCTGCATAAATATTGAAAAGGTATGGAGATAGGATACATCCCTGGTGTAAACCCTTCCCAATTTTGAACCATGCAGTGTTTCCCTGCTCTGTTCTGATGACTGCCTCTTGACCAAAGTATAGGTTTCACATTAGCATGATCAAGTGTTCTGCATTCCCATTCTTCTCAGAGTTAGCCACAGTTTGTTGTAGATTTTGTTAAAGCAATTTGTCTTAATGATTTCTTGATGGCTGGTGCCAGGAGTGTTGATTATAGATCTGAGCAAGCTGTAATTGTTAAAATTTCAATCTCTTCATCTATCATGGTGCTGCCAATTGGCCAAGTGGTGAGAATCTTTGCTTTTTTGATGCTGAGCTTCAATTCATATTGGAGACTGCAGTCTTTGTCTTTCTGCAGCAGATACTCAGGTCCTCTTCAGTTTTGGCAAGCAAGGTTGTGTCATCTGCACAATACAAGTTGTTGATGATTCTTCCTCTAATCTTGATGCTACATTTCTTCCCAGTGTCCTTTTAAAAAAAAAAAAAATCAAACACATAGTTGCTCTGAAATCAGTTCTGGCTTTTGGCACCCTCTATGTGGTCTGAATAGAACTGTGTACTATAGGATTAACAAAGGCTGATTTTTAAAAATGTGTGTGTGTGTGTGTGTGTGTGTGTGTGTGTGTGTGTGTTTCAGTCTAAAAAGATTGCCAGGTCTTTCTTCACAGTAACCTCTAAGTGGACTAGAACTGTCTGGTAAACAGCTGAGTACAATTGTAATTTTTTGCTAAGAGTCTGGGTAGACTAGAATTGATTGCACCAGCTGAGTATTAGAAAAATGATAATACCTCCTGGGAAAGTATGAGAATTATGCATGATGTGTTCCTTATAGAATTTTCTAAATTTTTCCAGATATTTCACTCAGCCAGTCCTCAATCAGGAGTGAAGTGTTGGGACCAGTGAGGCAGGCAACTTCTTCTTTCTCCCTGGGAGCGTCTAGTGGGTTCAAACTGCAGACCTTTTGGTTAGTAGCCAGATCACTTACCCACAGCCTGCCCAGAGTACCTATGATAGAAGGGTAACATTTTCTATTTTATTTTGTTTTTACTTTTCCACTCTTGGACCTAAAAAAAAAGCAATGTATTTGTGATATTTCATTGCCTCTTTGCTCTTTTTTATTCCTCTAAACCCAACTGTACTTTGTAATTTAAAAATTAATTGATTGACCTTACCAAAACTCACTTCCCTTCTCAACAGTACCCCTTTCTGAATGGACTCCTGTTATGGTTTTAGACTTTCTTGTACACATTTATATTTGTTCCTTACTATTTTCTAGCACCTGGCTCTCTTTGTAGTTTGAGGAAGCCTGGTAGGCAGGCAGAGAAGTAGGTGTGTGTCTGCCAATTTTACGCAGTGGTGAGTACAGAGACGTACCAGTATGGTTTCCAGAATGACTTCTGTAGGCATCTTGGTACCACCAAGGATAGCCATGGTTGCTTGAACCAGAATTCTGAACTAAAATATCTGTATTGACCATTCAGGTGTCCAGCACCCTCCTGTGCCTAGAACTTGATAGACACTCAAGTACAAATACAGAATGAATTACTTTAGGAGTGTATGTTGCTCCTGGTACATTTCCAGTCTGCAATTAGTAGTTGTTGTTTTTGCAACTCTCATACTCACCTCCACTTCCCAGTTTCCCCCCAGCTTACTTGGGAAGCTGAGCATGCTGAGGGTAGCTGTGTATCTCTGGCATTAAAGGTACACCACCAAGACAGAAGAGGAAGCAGACAGTGTAACACACATCGTTTGAGGCCAGAGATTCCTGTGCAAGGAATTGATCTTGCTATTAAGTGAGAAGTTCTCTGGACTGAGGGATTATATCTTGCTATTAACTGAGAAGTTCTCTGGACAAAGGTATTGTATCTTGCTGTTAACTGAGAAGCTCTCTGAACTGAAGGAGTGTTTCTTATTGTTAACTTGAATTGCACTTTGTTAGCTTCCCTAATAAACTCCTTAACAGTAACTATGGTTCTGTGATGTCTTTGTGGTCATTGCAACAGATTTTGGATCCAGTAAGTAGATAAGGAGCATGGGAGGACATGTCTCCTGGGAACTAGTTTCATGTTGTGGATACTGTTGATGGACATTTGCTCCTTGTAGAGTTAGTAGAGTTTAGACTGAGATGTCCCTATGTTGTCCTTGCTCTTCTTACACACGGGTAGATATCATTCTGGTGGTTTGTTTGTTTGTTTGTTTGTTTTGTCCAAGATCCACTTGCCATCAGCAATGATAATCCTCCTTCGACATTCTCTTCTGAATTCTACTTGAACTTCTGGTGGTTCCCTGGTGTTGTGGGACTGCAGCCATTGTTTAATTGTTTTCAATAAAATGTTTGTTAGTGTGTGATATTGATGATGTTCAGTACTTCTTTAGACTGTTCTTTAGGATGGTCATGAATATGGATCTCTGCCAGGCAGCTAGCCAGGCAACTACTCATTTTCCAAATTTCTTGACATAAACAAGTGAATACTTCTAGTGCTGAATCCATCTGTTTGAAATACTTCCGTTGATAGTCTGTCAATTCACGGCGCCTCATTTTTTTTGCCAGTATTTTCAATGCAGCTTTGACTTTTCCCTTCTGTCTGCTGTCTACTATTCTCTTTTTTCTACTACCAGTTCTTGATCACATGCTGCTTCCTGAAATAGCTGAACATTGACCAATTGTTTTTGGTTCAATGTGATTGTTTAGTCCTCTCATCTGTGTTTAGAACAATTCAGTCTCGCTCTCTTTCTCGGTTTTTTTCCTGCTTTTTAGAATGTTTAATGCGCACACATTAAACAAAGCAAGTAGCCTTTTCCCACCTTGCAGAAAAGTACACTTTTGATAAGAAAAGGTTACATCTGCCAGGCTGACTTTCTGTTAAGTGCCTGATGAGCATATCAGCTCCTTGGTAAAAATACATAAATAAATAAAAATCTTACATTAATTTGCATACAAAATTTGTATATATTGTGTTGCATTCGCATACATTATATTTCACACATTTTTCATTCACATTGTGTTTCATACCATCATATACATTGTGTTGGGATTTTGTGGGGTTTTTTGTCCAAAGAATACTTCACTATTACAATTTGAGGCTTGGATTTTCTCTTTAGTTCTTTTCAGCTTTTGAAATGTTTAGTATATTCTTCCTTTTGTTCTTTTCCAATTCCAAGTCTTGGCACATTTCAGTATAACATTTGCCTTGTCTTTCCAAGGTATCCTTTGAAATCTTCTCTTCAACTCTTTTACTTCATCATTTACTACATTTTCTTTAGCTAACTGTATATTCAGAGCAAGTTTCAGGCTCCTTTCTGAGATCCATTGTTATCTTTACTTTGTCTCATCTTTTTTTATTCCATATTTATGATGCCCTTCTACAAATACTCTATTTTTCAGGCATTAAAAATTCAAAATTCAGTGCCTTAAATTTGTATACAAGCTGGTCCATAAATTCAGGTAGGATATATTCAAGGTCATTCTTTGGTCCTCTTGGGCTGATTTTTCTTCAGCGTCAACTTGAACTTGTTTAGAAGCAGTAGATGGTCTGTTTGATACTCAGCCCCTGGTTTTTGTCTTAACTGATGATGCTGAGCTTCTCCATCATCCTTTCACTCAAAGGTAGTTGATTTTATCCCTGAGTAAACAATCCTTTAAGGTCCATATGTGTGGCCACGTCCTCTGTGTTGATGAGAAGTATTTTTATTATGCTTCATTCTGTACATTCTGCCTCTTCCTCCCTTTACTCAACAAACTCTTAGAGTATTTTTGATAAGTCTTTGGTCTTGCTGAATTCTATCATGAGATCTCAGGTACTTTTTCTATTATTCGGGCTGAATTTTCAACTAGTGTTCCTTCATTTTGCTTCCATCTTTTCCTGCCCAATCACCAGTGATTTTTGATGTATCTAGATTGTACCTCTGACTTATTTTTCTGTAGTACTTTATGAAAGTCTTCAAAAATTAATGCTAGCATATTTCTTAAGCTTTAGGAATGCAACTTGCCTACTGCAGACACACCATCAAGCAAGAGGAATCACTAGGAAAGGACATCATGCTTGGTTAAGGAGAGAATCATCAAAAGCGAGAGAAACTCTCCATGACATGAATGGACACAATTAGGCAGTAAGGAGACACAGATTCACACTAGCAGATGACTGACTTTTCACAAAAAGAAAACTGAGTTTCAGAGAAACAAAGTGATTAGAAATAATAAAGGAATTGGAAATTACCAAAAAGTTATGAGATCAAATGATTTAGATATTTAGCATAAATTACAGTCGCCAGAAGGAACTGTGGTGGAATAGAGATGAGCACTAGACTGTTTGTTAACCGAAGGTGGCCTGATGATGCAGGATGCTAATATGTGATAGTGGTGGTGCTGTGTACTGTCAAGTAAGAAGCAACCGATAGCTGACCCTCCAGTGGGTTTTTAGAGGCTTAATCACACAGGAGGAGATTGCCCATCTTAATCCAATGGAGTAGTTAATGGATTTAAAATACACTGAGTCACTGTATCGAAAGGAATTGGTAGACACAGAAGAATTTCATGAAACAACATATGAGCAAGAACCTATGGTGATGAAGAAAGAAGTCCAGGCTGCTTTGAAGGAAATAGAAAAAAAAAGGCCCCAGGAATAGATGGTATACCAATTGACGTATTTCAGCTGACAGATGCTGCCCTGGACATGCTCACCAAGTTGTGCCAAGAAATCTGGAGAACAACCACTTGGCCAACTGACTGGAAGAGATATTTGCTCCCACAACAATGAAGGGTGACCCAACAGAGTGTGGAAAATATAGAACAATCTCATTGATTTCACATGCAAGCTAGATTCTACTGAAGGTTATCCAAAAAAACGACTGGAACAGCACATCAGCAGAGAACTGCCAGAAGTCCAGGCTGATTTTAGAAGGGGTCATGGTACTAGGGATATTGTAGCTGATGTTAGATGGATCTTAGCTGAAAGCAGGGAATACCAGAGGAATGTCTATTTTTGTTTCATTGATTATGCAAAGGCGTTTGACTGTGTGGATCATAACAAACTGTGGCTGACTCTGAGAAGAATGGGAATCCCAGAACACTTGATCATGCTAATGAGAAACCTATACTTGGACCAAGAGGCAGTCGCCAGAATAGAGTAAGGAAACACTGTATGGTTCAAAATTGGGAAGGGCATATGCCAGGGATGTGTCCTGTCTCCATACCTTTCCAAACTGTATGGAGAAAGATTATCCAGGAGGCAGGGCTCTATGAGGAGAAAGGTGGGGTCAAGATTGGTGGAAGATCTATCAACAATCTGCATTATGCAGATGACACAACCCTGCTTGCTGAAACTGAGGACCTGAAGTGCTTGCTACAGAGAGGGTCAAGGACTGCAGCCTCCAATATGGATTGAGGCTTAATGTCAAGAAGACAAAGATTCTCACCACTGAGCCAATTGGCAGCATCAGGATGGATGGTGAAGAGATTGAGCTTATTCACAGCTTTAGTTTGCTTGGCTCCACAATCAACACTCTCAGCACCAGTAGCCAGGAAGTTAAAAGGCATATTGCCATGGGAAAGTCTGCGCTGTTAGGGACCTCTCCAAACGACTGAAGATTAATGGTGTCTCTCTGGAGACTAAGATGCATCTGATACAGGCCATGGTCTTTGCTCTCACTTGTTATGCATCAGAGAGTTGGACAGTGACTAAGGAGGATAGAAGGAGAATTGATGCCTTTGAGTTGTGGTGCTGAAGAAGAGTATTGAGGGTACCATGGACTGCTAAGAAAACAAACAGATTCATCCTGGAGAGGGTTAAACTGGGCTGCTCCTTGGAGGCAAGGATTCTGAGGCTTCGTCTGACATACTTTGGACATGTTTTAAGGAGGGACAGGTCCTTGGAGAGGGACATCATGCTTGGGAGGATCGAGGGACAGCACAGGAGGGGAAGACGCTCTATGAGGTGGATTGATTCAGTGACTGGGGTAATTGGGATGGGTGTGTCAGAGACAGTGTGATTGGCACAGGACAGAGCAGAGTTTAGGGCTGTTGTACATAGAGTCACTATGAGTTGCAAGTGACTTAACCGCACATAACAACAACCTTTGCATTGGTGGCACAACTCTTTACCACTGAGCCAGAGATAATCAACATGTCATTGGTTAAGATTCACCACTCAGTCTGTGGGGAAAGACGTCTTTCCACCACAAACATTTGCACCCTGGCTTGCTAACCTTGGAAGCACTATGTGGCTGTTCTCTCTCCTGGAGAGATGCTATGAGTCAGAACCAACTCAGTGACAGTGGGATGGGTTTTGTGGTTTGTTAATGTAAAAGTTGCAGTTTCAACCCTCTCTGTCGGAGTAAGAACTGTTTGCTATAACTCCTGTAATGCTGAAAACCTAGGGAAAATCCTATGGGGCCATTCTGTTCTGACCTAAAAAGTGGACTCCACTCAAGAGCACATAGCAACAGAACAGAAATGTGAAATGCCAGAAAGGAGTTCAGTTTCTGATGTCCTCAGCGTTCCCTGGCTGGACCAGAATGTCAACATCCACAGCAGGCTTCTCAGGACAATGCACATCTTCAAGGTTAGTTGACAACTTGCAGCTTCCGTGTTGGTAGACAGGAAGTATGCAAATGATGCCAGTAGATAAGGAGTATGTGAATGTTGGATATCGGGAAATTATTAAAATGAGCAGCTCCAGTGGTCAGTGCTGAACTTGAGGTAGCAGCTTCATCAGTGGTCAGGACTGAGGTCTGTAGTTCAGAACTGAGGTGTGTTGTTCAGGACTAAGGTGTGTTGCTCAGGACTGAGGTGTGTCGTTCAGGACTGAGGTGTGTCATTCAGGACTGAGGTGTGTCATTCAGGACTGAGGTGTGTTGTTCAGGACTGAGGTGTGTCATTCAGGACTGAGGTTCTTGTCGTTCAGAACTGGGTGGATCAGAGTCCTTGGAGTGACTTGCTATGCCCTCAGGCCTGGACTGCTCATCTGAATTTTGTAAAATATGTGTCTTTTTGCTACAAAGTGCATGGCCCTGGTGGCACAGTAGATGAAGCAATTGGCTGCTAATCAGGTTTGATTCTACCCAGCTCTTCCGCAGGGCACAGTGAGGTGGCCAACGTCTATAAAGATTTTCAGCCTCAGAAATCCAGTGGGGCAGTTCTCCTCTGTCCTGGAGGGTGGTGATGAGTCAGAACCCACTAGATGGTGGTAGGTCTGCAACTTCTGGGGTCTAGAGAGTGACACACACAGACAGAGAGGTGAGGCTGGTCACGACCTCCGCAGGCATTGTTCTGTTCCAGAATTCGTGTTTATGAACTTCTTAGGAATGACTTCAGAAGATAGAAAACCAAACCAAGAAGTAATTTGTTTGCTGCAGAGTGTCTCTGTTGTTCCTAGAAACAATTACAGTTTTTAATATTTGTCTGGGATCATAGATCGTCATATTCCCACACATTCAACCCCCATGACAGTGCTTCCTGCTATCACAATATTAAGGCCATAAAGCTGTCTTTACTTTAGTTAAGCTGTTAACACTGGTAATATCCACCTACAATGAAATTCATTTCCTCTAATCTAGGGTGAAAAATAAAGAAGAGGGAGTTACTGTGGAGTTGATTCCGACTCCATGTGTGTCTGAGTAGAACTGACTTCCACAGGGTTTTCAGTGGCTGAAGTTTTAGCAGTGTATCACTAGGCCTTCTGAGGAACTTCTGGGTGGACTTGAAACTCCAACCTTTCAATGAGCAGCAGCCAAATGAATTCCCCATTAGTGCCTCTTAGGAGTCCCAGGAGAGGGGGCAGTAAGAGAGTACTTTACCAGAGGAAATTTAGAGGGGACACTTTTTGCCCCACAGGCTTTATGTTGTTGATTGACTTGATTAATCTTTTGCCCTTCCACATGACTCAGCTACCCTTTTAACAGCATTCCTTTACTTAAAAATATAGTTGATTGCACATTGAACCAAGCTGGGTGTGCCGTTTCGTAGTTGAGACAGGATTTTAGGAGTCGAAGTATGGAGAGGAAGAAACTGTTCCTTTGGAGATGAACTCTCAAAGAGGCCATCTTTGTGCTTTAGTAATGATCAGTCACTGCCATCAAATCAATTCAGAGCCTAGAAAATGCAATTGCACTTCCCCATATGGTTTCTCAGGCTCTAAGCTTCATGGGAACAGGACACAATGGTTTGGGGGTTGGTTTTTTTCCCCCCTGCAGAGTGGCTGATAGGTTTGTTCTGCTGATCTTTGGATTGGCAATGAATTCTTCATCTACTGTGCTATGAGAGCTTCTTAATAATGATAAAAACCATCATGAAATATGAATATGAAACAGTAGCCTGAAAAACTAAACCCACCACCATCACGTCACCTCTGACTCATAGTGATGCTGGAGGACAGAGCAGAACTGCCCACAGGGTTTCCAAGACTGTAAATCTTTCCGGAAGTCCACACTACCTCATCTTTCTTTTCCTCCAAGTGACTTTGTGCCTCCAAGTGGATTTGAGCCTCTGATCTTTTGGTTAACAGGCAGATGCTTTAACCACTCTGCCACTGTTGTCCTAGTGACCTGCTATGCAACAGAACAGAATCCGGCAGAATCCTGTGCCAGCCTCTCAGTCTCAGACGTGCTTAAGCCCAATGTTGCAGCTACAATGTTAATCCATCTTGTTGAAGGTCTTCCTTTTATTTATTGATCCTCTACCAAATAGGATGTCTTTGCCTCTCTGCCGCTCAGAGCTAAAAGTCATTGCTGTGGAACTGGAACCAACTCAGCGAAGTTCAGTGGCATTTTGGGCGCTGAAAATTGCATTGTAGGACATTGTTCTTCTTTCTCTCATGGAACCACTGGTGGATTTGATCCACTAGAGAGGTGCTACCTACCTTTGGGCTTGTAAGAGAGTTTTCTATAAACTACACCACCATGCTGTTGTTGTTCAGCGCTATCAAATTAACTACACTGTAGCGTGAACTTACAAACAATGGATCTGAACCCCGCCCTATTTTGTGCCGTTCACGTCATCTCTGATATACTTGAGCCAGAGCCAAGGACTTCACCAAGTTTGCTAGAGGACTGGCAAGGTTGGAGGGTGAGGGGAAGATGCAATAATTGGCAGGACTAAGAGAGCTGAAGTCACTCTGTCAGTCTGTCTCATTGAGGTTCTTCCTATCTTCCTCTGACTTTTCCGATGTCCCTTTCCAAGGACTGGCCCCCACTAACAACATGCCCAAAATATGTGAGACAAAGCCTTACTGTCCTTTCCTCAAAGGAGCACCCTGACCATGCCTTCTGCAGGATATATTGATTTGTTCTTTTGACAATCCATGGAGTAGTCAGTACTCTTCTCCAATACTACAGCTCAAAGGCATCAATTCCTCTGTCATCTGTGTCATCATTTAACTTTCAGGTGCATAACAAGTAATTGAAAAGATCATGGCTTGAGTCAAGTGTCCGTTAATCTTTAAACTAAGACATCATTACTCCTTAACACTTTGAAGAGGTCCTTGACAGCAGATTTCCCCAATGTAGCACATCTTTTGATCAGATCTCATAAAGATTACAGCCTAGAAACCCCTCTGTCAGTCATTTGGGGTCACTATGAGTCAGAATCAACTGGTTGGCAGTGCATTTGATTTTTGCTTGCTTGTTTGCTAATCAAAGGGCCAGCAGTTAGAACCCCACCAGTTAGTTGCTCTGCAGGAGGACGATGAGGAGCTCAGCTGCTGTAAAGATTCCATTGAACCCACTTCCACTGAGTAGATTGTGACACATAGAAACCCTCCACCGTGTTTCTGAAGCGGTCATCTTTAAGGAGGAGACTGCCCATCTTTCTCCCATGGAACCGCTTGTGGATTCAAACGGCTGACCTTCCAGTTACTTCAGTAACATACAATGCACTCTGCTACCAGAGCTCCTGTAAAGCTCACAGCCTTGGACCCTTAGGAGGCAGTTCTCTTCTGTCTTATGGGGTCACTGTCAATTGGGATCCACTTGACAGCACACAGCAACATGAGCAGATGATGGAGGAGTGTCTGTATGTTTCCTCAGTACTCTGTAGCTGGACCAGATTTTAAAAATACAATTAAGTTTGTTTGTTTTCTTTTCTGTAATTGGCTTGCAGGAAATCTGGATGGGAGAGAAATTGCAGGTATGAACACAGCAGAGAGGAGCAGTTGTTTGGGTAGGAAGGTGATAATTAGACCTCTGAGCTTATCTCCCTGGGTGCTGACATAATTGAGGTTTTGATAACTTGGCACCTGGGGTGAGTGACTATGTTCCCTAAGCCCCTGGAAGCCCTTCTGATGCCTGTGATGAGGGCAGGGACCACCCTAAGATGCAGATGATGGACTGGAATATGGTGTGGTCCAGGAGACAGATGGCTGGGCGGGATGGAGGTGATGCTGAATCCCCAGGCCTAGTGCTTGCGGGGTAACTAAGGAGCCTGGCATGTAGAGGAAGCTCTCAGCTCATCATTCTCCAGCCCATGAGAGGCTGGCTCCATCCTCAGGCTCACACAGAAAGGCAGAATGCTCAGCATTCATTTTTCTTAATTGTTCTAAATGGGTGTGATTGTGTAGTTGCTTTTTAGACCTGAGAACTTACACCTTCTATACCTTCTCCTTTATTGTTATGAATTCCTCAGCATTCTGTAGCAAAAGGCCTCTTTTAAGTCCTGAAGAACAAGGATTCTACATTCAAGATGAAGGGGTGCTTTCCCCTCGCCATGATATTTTCATTTGTTTCAAATGCATGTGAAAAGTGGATAATGAATAAGGAAGCCTAAAAAAGAATTGATACTATTGAGTGGTGTTAGTCAATAGTATTGAATACACTACAGACTGCTGTCAAATGAGTGTAGGCAGTGTGGGGACAGCTGAGTTTGACCTCTTTGAACTTCATAAAGGGAAACAGTTCTCATCAGCAACAGCCACAGAATAAAACTGTTTCTTATAAGTTCACACAAGACCCCCAGGCTCTTGCACCTCCTTCTAATACCAACTCCAATCATACTGTTCTACTACTGGATCTGAAATTGCAATGGTCACACAGACCTTATAGAACCACACTCAAAGGTTTTATTGAGGAAGTTACCAGTTTCAACCCAGCATGATAAAATTCTTCAGCCAAGACAACTTCCCAAGGGTGCTCATATTTCCTTTGACATTCAGCCTTACGATTTAGATTAGTATTACAAAGCTCTCTTGTTGTTGTTGTTGTTGTTATGTGCCATCGAGTCGCTTGCAACTCATAGCGACCCTATGTACAACAGCCCTAAACCCTGCTCTATCCTGTGCCAGTCACTCTGCCTCTGACACACCCATCCCGATTACCCTAGTCACTGAATCAATCCACCTCATAGAGGGTCTTCCCCTCTTGCACCATCCCTCCACTTTCCCAAGCATGATGTCCGTCTCCAAGGACCTGTCCCTCCTTACAACATGTCCAAAGTATGTCAGATGAAGCCCCAGAATCCTTGGCTCCAAGGAGCAGCCTGGTGTAACCTTCTCCAGGATGAATCTGTTTGTTTTCTTGGCAGTCCATGGTATATTCAATACTCTTCTCCAGCACCACAGCTCAAAGGCATCAATTCTCCTTCTATTTTTCCTAGTCATTGTCCAACTCTCTGATGCATAACAAGTGATTGCAAAGACCATGGCCTGTATCAGACGCACCTTAGTCTCCAAAGAGACACCATTGCTCTTCAGTACTTTGGAGAAGTCCCTAACAGCAGACTTTCCCATTGCAATACGTTTTTTGATTTCCTGGCTACTGGTGCCAAGAGTGTTGACCATGGAGCGAAGCAGACTAAAGTTGTGAACAATCTCAGTCTCTTCACCATCTGTCCTGATGCTGCCAGTTGGTCCAGTGGTGAGAATCTTTGTCTTCTTGACATTGAGCCTCAATCCATACTGAAGACTGCAGTCCTTGACCCTCTGCAACAAGCGCTTCAGGTTCTCCTCAGTTTCAGCAAATAGGGTTGTGTCATCTGCATAACGCAGATTGTTGATAGATCTTCCACCAATCCTGATGCCATACTTCTCCTCATAGAGCTCTGCCTCTCGGATAATCTGTTCTGCATATAGGTTGAAAAGGTATGGAGATAGGACAGATCCCTGGTGTATACCTTTCCCAATTTTGAACCATGCTGTGTTACCCTGCTCTGTTCTCATGACTGCCTCTTGGTCCAAGTATAGGTTTCACATTAGAACGATCAAGTGTTCTGGGATTCCCATTCTTCTCAGAGTCAGCCACAGTTTGTTATGATCTACACAGTCAAATACCTTCGCATAATCAATGAAACAAAAATAGACATTCTTCTGGTATCCCCTGCTTTCAGCTAATATCCATCTAACATTAGCTACAATATCCCTAGTACCACGACCCCATCTAAACACAGCCTGGACTTCTGGCAGTTCTCTGCTGATGTGCTGTTCCAGTTGTTTTTGGATAATCTTCAGTAGAATCTTGCTGGCATGTGAAATCAAAGCTCTCTTAGTCCTGCCAATTATTGCATCTTCCCCTCACCCTCCACCCTTGCCGGTTCTCTAGCAAACTTGGTGAAGTCCTTGGCTCTGGCTCTGTGTGGCACCAGTCTGAGGTCAGCTCTGTCGCATGCTGGGCCTTTGATTCTCTGCTGTGGCTCCTGGTGCCTCTAATAAGTTCCAGTTTGACTGGGCCAAGAATCTCTGGTCCTGAAGGCAACACACTTCATTCCCTGCTGCTTCTTCCTTGCTAGTGATGGAATTCTCATCTTTTCTGCTGCTGTGTTGTTCACTGCTGAACTGACTCATGGCTGATCCTCTAGCAGGTTTTCAGAGGCTGTAAATCACATGGGTGAAAATTGCTCATCTTCCTTCTGCAGAGCAGCTGGTGGATTCGAACCACTTGCCTTTGGGTTGACAGTACACACTCCCTATCCATCAGGTAACTAGAACTCCCTTGGCTGCTAAATTTGCTCAATTTAAAATTGGTGAGATGGGAATAATTAACTATTCCTGTTGTGTTTACTCACCTGGTTTGCATATTCCCACCCAGTTACATAATGGAAATCAAACTTAGGTGCTAGAAGATCCATTTTGTCTATATCATATCTACCAAAAGAATAAACAGATCTTGTTTGGGAGTCTGGTGGCTTAGCCTATGGGGAGTTGTGCTGCTAAGCCAAGTTGTTGCCTCTCTGGCAGTTCAAATCCACCACTGGCTCAGAGGGAGGGAGATGGACAGTCTTCTCCCATACGATTTACAGCCTCAAGCCCTCCGGAGAATCAGTGATGAGTCATTTGCACCTCGACAGCAATGAGAGTTTAGTTGATGGACTTCCAGCAAACAAATCTGTTTAGAGAAAGTGTACTCAGGGTTCTTAAAGTGAGCCTGGTGAGATTTTCTCACATGCTGCTATGAGGAAGGTCATTCCCCGAGAAGCACTTCGTGCTTGGAAAAGCAGAGCATCTTCACAAAAGATGCAGACCCTCAAAGAAGTGGAATTACACAGTGATTGCAACAATGCACATCAGCACATCAGAAATCATAGGGATGGTGCGGGATTTTGTCCGATTGTATCTAAGACTACTATGAGTTGGATCTGAAAACAACGTGTAATATTATAGTAGACTACTTAGCCGCTAACTGAAAAGCTGGTGGGTCAAATCCACCAGGTATTCCACAGGAAAAAGATGAGGCAGTGTGCTTCTATAAAGCTTAGGGCCCTTGAAACCCTGTGGGGCAGCTCTACTGTGTCCTATGGGGTCGCTATGAATTGGAGAGGACTCCTTGGGAATGAATTTGGGGCATCAAAGCAGGCAATGTCCTTGTTATTGCATGTAGAATTCCAGGAAATTTTGACCCATAAAATTCTCAGATAAAGATTTACAGCCTTGGGATCCTTAGTGGGGCAGTTATGCCCTATCCTATAGGGTCACTATGACTCAAAATAGACTTGACATTAGGGGAATTGGTTTACTTTTAAAAAAAAATAGTAAGCACTAACTACAAGGTTGTTGGTTTGAAGCCACCGCAATTCCACAAGAAAAAGATAAGGCGGTTTACCCCTCTGGTGACCTACAGCCCAATTAATAAAGCATTTGCTCCTTAGTTTTCTTCCCTCAGAGGAGTTGATGGGCTTGAACCACTGACCTTTTGATTATCAGCTGAATGTTTAACCAACTGTTCCCCAGGTTTCCCTTCCATAAAGATTACAACATTGGTAACCCTATGGAGAAGCTCTACTCCGAAGAATACAATTACCATACGTCAAACCACTGAACCAATAGGTAATATTCTGATAGATGGAGTTGTTTTTGTTGTTGTTAGGTGCTGTCAAGTATGATTCATAGAGACCCTGTGAACAAAAGATCTGTTCTATAACTATAGGAGTTTCTCTAAGTTCATAGAGTTTCCAGAGGTATGTTGTTTAGGAAGTGGATGCCACTTGAAATTGTCTACAATTCTATTTTGCTTGGATCCATAATTGACACCCATGATAACAGCAGTCAAAAAATGAAAATATTTGCATTGAGGAAATCTGTCTAGGACCTCTCCAAAGTGTTCAAGGGCAGTGATGTCAGTATAAAGATTAAGGTGTGCCAGATCCAAGCCATGGTATTTTCAAATGCTTCCTATCTGAATGTTAGACAGTGAATAAGTGTGATGGAAGAATTAATGCCTTTGAATTGTGGTGTTGGAGAAGATCACTGAATATCCCACAGACTGTCAAAAATCAAACAACTCAGTCTTGGAGGAAATGTCACCACGGTGCTCCTTGAGACAAAAATAGTGAAACAACGTCTCACTTGTTTTAGGCATGTTGACAGAAAAGACCAGTTCTTAGAAAAAGACATCATGCTGGGAAAGGTAGAGTGTCAGTGTAAGAGAGAAAGACCCTCAAACCAGGTGGATTGACACAGTGAATGTAACAGTGAGCTCAAACAGAGATTGTGAGGTGTCCCAGGTGGGGCAAGGCTCAGATCTGTTGTACCTTGGGCTGCACCTACAACAACAACAACATGAGTCAGAATTGACTTACCTGCAACAGGTATGTACAATGGGTCCCTGAGTGGTGAAGATGGTGTGAAAAGGATCCTGGTGGTGCAGTGATTAAGTGATAGGCTTCTGACAAAAAAGTTGGTAGTTTAAACCCACCAGCTGCACTGAGGGGGAGATTTGTAGTGAATAAAGATTACAGCCTTAGAGTGTCCAGGCAACCTAGCTTCACGAAGGCTCTGTGCACACCATGGCCCCAGGCACCCCACACGTGTGCTCCCCGCCGCCAAGATGCCCAAGAGGAAGGACAGCTCAGCCATAGGAGCGATGAAGGAAGAGCCCTGGGGGAGATCAGTGAGGCTGTCAGATAAACCACCTGAAAAAATGGAAAC
>NW_006399884.1:7224586-7225221 GCF_000299155.1 Elephantulus edwardii | reverse complement strand
AAAGCAACCATGTCATATCAGTGGTCCTTGTATCTTCCTTCTTGTATAAAAAAGAGGAATATTTTTATCAACTGTTTGTAAATTCAAGTGTTTCAGTTGCCTAGAAACATTTTTAAGGAAAAGGAAATCCCACTTTATCCCATTTTTAGATATAAATACTTTTTTTAAGAGGTGATATCATTTGCTGGTTGTTTATTTTTAAGTACAACCAGAAAGTGTGGGATGATAAAATTGTGGGGGACTTCGGGTGTCAATGTAACAGTCTGTGGGGGAGGAGGACAGTTTTTAATATTCCATTATAGAGAGCACACTTAATGACGATTTGGAGTCAATCATGCATCATGACTTGAACATTTAAAATGAATTCTATTTTCCATGTTTTTTAGATATATAAATTAGAATATTGTGTAGTGAAATTTCTTCTTACAGATAACCACTCCCTTCTCCTGGCTTTCTCCCTGTCAGAACTGTGTGGATTCAGTAACACCTTTGTTCTTGATCAAGTACAGCTTTCCCAATAATCTTGTTACGTTCTGTGAATGGTTGGAAATCTGAATGTGTATTGTGTGTGATAGTAAATTGTGAATTAGTGGAACTTGATGTGACATTTCATTAACAATTGAAGATATTGGTAC
>NW_006399884.1:7211579-7222501 GCF_000299155.1 Elephantulus edwardii | reverse complement strand
ATGCTAAAAAAAATAAAAAACCAACAATGTAATTTTACAGAAAAAAAATTGTGTCTCCAAATAGTAAAAGGATGCTATGCTAAAAAAAAAAAGAAAGAATTGTCTACAAGTTGTTCATAATGTCTCTGTTGTCGTTATGTACCATCTAAACATTTGCGATTTATAGCATACTGGCCCTTAAAACAATCAATAAAATACTAATCAATCAGGAGAAAGAATATTACAGCCTTAGACATTTTATGGGGCAACTCTACTAAGTCTTTCTAAGATCAGTGACTGAAGGTCATTAAGACTCAGAATCACTTCAACAACCATGGGTTTAGGGCTTGTGTTAATGTGAAGACTGGCAGCCAGTCCCACCCCGCACCTCTCAGGAAAAAGACCTGTTGATCTGTTCTATAAAGAAGAGATGACCTTGGTGGCAGTTTCATTTGTGGTTTTGTTTTAGGTTAGTTAGAACAGGGTTGGGCTATGTCTGTACAGCACTAAAAAAACAAAACAAAAACTGAGAAAAAAGAAAGTAACATGGTGGTTTTAATAGGATGAGTGATTTCCCAGGTGATAAATAAAGCTTGGCGGAAATGTTAACAACACAGAAGTCTGCAAGGGTATCATAAATCTCAGAATTGGCTTTGTGTGGAAATATTTTATTTTATTGCCACATTGATGATACTTGGGAAATTTATTGAGTAATAAATCACTCAAATTAAGTAATTGAGAGTTTGTATATGTGCTTATAAATTTCATCCAGGCCTCATATATGTTGGTCAGTTCTCCAAGACTTTTCCCTGCCCCTGCATTGCTTGATGTCTCAGTTCTCTAGTGCTGCTGTGGGGGTGTCTCAGTTCTCTAGTGCTGCTGTGACAGAGCCACCACAGGTGGGTGTGTCTTAGTTAACCAGTGCTATTATACCAGCAGTCAAGAAATCAAAAGAGGAGTTGCATTGGGAAAATCTGCTGTCAGGAACCTCTCTAGGGTACTAAAGATCAACAATATCAGTCTAGAGACTAAGATGTGCCTGATCCAGGCCATTGTCTTCCCAGTTACTTGCTGTGCATCTGAGAGCTGGACAATGACAAAGAATTACAAAAGCAGAATCGATGCCTTAGAGTTGTAGTGCTGGAGAAGAGTGCTGTACACGGACTTCCAAGAGAACAAATAGCTGTCCTGGAGAGGATGAAGCCAGATTGCTTCTTGGAGGCCAGAATTTTGAAACTCCATCTAACATACTTTGGGCATGTTACTAGGAGGGCCCAGTCCTTGGAGAAGGACATCATGCTTGGAAGGGTGGAGGGACAGCACAGGAGAAGAAAACTGTGAGTGAAATGGATTGGCACAGTACCTCTGGCAGTGAAGGCAAGTATGTCAGAAACAGATTGGCTTGGGATAGGGCAGGGCTTAGGGCTATTGTTCATAAAGTTGCTATCAAGTAATTGACTCAATAGCCCATAACAACAACAATTAGAACAGAGATAACAATAAGTGGGTGTCTTGGTTAGAGAATGCTACTATAATAAAAATATTACAAGTGAAAATCTATAATAAACAGAAATTTATATTTTCAAAGCTTAAGAGGCTACAGATCTGAATTTAAGTCACTGGATCTTGTTAGGGTCTATCAAATACAACTCATAACGACCTTATACACACCTAGACCCTGTCCTGTCCTGTCCTCACAAACTCTGATACTTGAACCTGTTGCTGAGGTCACTGTGTCAGTTCATCTCTTTTGGGATCTTCCTCTCTTTCACTGATGCTCTACCTTTCCAAGCATGATGTGCCTTTCCAAGGAATAGCCACTCCTCACAATACATCCAAAGAATGAGAAACACCACTTCACTATCTTAGCCTCCATGGGGCACTCTGGCTGCACTTTTCCAAGACAAATGTGTGTTCTTTTGACAGTCCATAGAATATTCAGTGCTTTTCTCCAACACCACAGTTCAAAGGCATCAACTCTTCTTCTGTCATCTTTTTCATTATCCAGCTCAGATGTGTAGCAAGTGATTGAAAAGAATCAGGCACACCTTAGTTTTCAAACTGACATCATTGCTCTTCAGTATTTTGAAGAGGTCCCTGACAGTAGATTTTTCCAATGCAAATAAAGTCTCCTGATCTTCTCATTGCTGGTACAAAGGATGTTGATTGTTGATCCAAGCAAGATGAAACCATTGACAGCTTTGATCATTTCTCCATTTATCATGGTTTTGTCTATTGGGCCAGTGGTGAGGACCTTTGTTTTCTTGATGATGAGATGTGCTCTATACTGAAGGCTGTAGTCCTTGATCTTCTGCAGCAATTGCTTCAAGTCCTCCTGACTTTCAGCAAGCAAGGTTGTTTCATCTTTAGAACTCAGGTTGTTGATGAGTCTTCCTCCAGTCTTAATGCTACATTTCTCTTCCTAGAGTCCAGCTTCACAAATTATTTGCTCAGCTTACAGATATGAGTATGTATGATACATACCGTTCCTGATTTTAAACCATGAAGCATTTGCTTCATTTGTTCTGGTAACTTGATTTAGCTATAGCCTTCAAATGGGCTCAATTACTTGTTTTGGGATTCTTATGCTTACTAATGTTAGCCATAAATTATTATGATTCACACAAATACTTTTGCATAATCAATAGAACACAAGTAGACATTTTTCTGGTATTCTCTACTTTCAACCAGGATCCATCTGACATTAGTCGTATCCCTAGTGCCACAATCTCTTCTAAACCCTGCTTTAACTTTTTTAAATTCCCTATCAGTGTACTATTCTAGCTGGTTTTTATAATCTTCAGCAATGTTTTTCTTATATATGATATTAATTATTGTTGTTGTTGTTATGTGCCATCGAGTCACTTGTGACTCATAGCGACCCTATGTACAACAGCCCTAAACCCTACTCTGTCCTGTGCCAATCGCACTTCCTCTGACACACCCATCCCGATTACCCCAGTCACTGAATCAATCCACCTCATAGAGGGTCTTTCCCTTCTGCGCTGTCCCTCCACCCTCCCAAGCATGATGTCCCTCTCTAAGGACCGGTCTCTCCTCATAACATGTCCAAATTATGTTAGACGGAGCCTCAGAATTCTTGCCTCCAAGGCACAGCCTGGTTTAACCCTCTCTAGGATGAATCTGTTTAATTTCCACAGTCTGTTGCATCACTTTTCTTGGAAATGAGAACAAATATGGATCTCTTCCAGCCCATTGACTAGATAGCTGTCCTCTAAATTTGCTGCCACAGACTGGTGAGCACATCCAGAGCTGCATCTGATAGTTGAAACATGTCAGTCGGTATCACATCAATTCCTGGGGCCCTAGTTTTTGCTAGTGCCTTCAACTTGAATGTCTTCTTCATTACCACTGGCTCTTGTTCATACTGTGCTTCCTCAAATTTTTAGACCAATTTTTTTTGTTATGGTGACTCTGTATTTCTTTCATCTGCTTTCGGTTTTCCTTAGATCTTGGTCATTCTGGATTTCGCCCATAACATCTGTAAGCTCTGCCACCGTGTTTCAGATGTCAGGAAGGTCACCATTGGTGGAGATGCCGCAGCAGAGTTCCTACATTAAGACAAACTAGGAAGAAGGATTGGCCATGCACTTCTAAAATAACAGGCCTTCGGAAACCCTGTGAACAGCAGAGGGACACGGGCAGCAATGGAATTAGAGATAGAGTCCAGATTGGAATGCTGTCAAAATTAAGAGAAACAGCTGCAAACAATCACTAATAATTGGAACATGGAATGTGCAAAGTATGATTGTAGGTAAACTGGAAGTTGTAAAAAATTAATTAGAAGAAAAGAAAAAGAAAAAATTAATTAGATTGTACGAAGTTTGACATTCTGGACATCAGTGAACTGAGACTGACCTGGGCCTCTTTGAATGAGACAATCATATGGTTTACTAAGCCAATAATGAGAAACTAAAGAAGAATGGTGGTGCATTCATAGTTAAAATGACAATTCCAAGATCTCTCCATATACATACAAGGAAAACCTGTTAATATCACTATTATTCAGTGGCTGAGCTTTAAATGTGGATAGCCAGTCCTTTCTTGTGAGGCTCCTCTGTGTGCACTCAAACTATGAATCTTTTGGCTAACAGCTGAGAAAAGTACAGCTTTTACCACCCAGGGACTCTGTCTACAATAAGAGAAGGTTTAGAGTAAGGACCTCTGATGGGACACTGCTTAAGCACTTTACTGTGAAGAGTCAATTTGGCAGTTTAAATCTACCTAGTGCCTTCCTGGGAGAAAAGCAGCTGTCTGCTCGCATGAGAATTGCCTTCTTGGAAACAGGATGGGACATTTTTTCCCTGTCACCTGTGGTCATTCTGAGTTTGAATCAAGTTGACAGCACTAGGTTTTTGTTTTAATGATGCTGTTAGATAACAAGAAAGCCTTCTTGTTAAAAATACCTGCCAGATCCTGTGCCTCACTTTCCACTTGAAGCTTCGGTTATTTGATTTAAATACTATCTGGTATGTTACCCCCTTGGGCTATGGTCGAGCCATTTAAAATATGCATTCAGAAAGAAGTGTGTAGTTTAAGTCCACCAGCTAGTCTGTTCTAACTCGTAGGGATCCTGCAGAATGGAGTACATTGCAGACTGCCTCATTTTTCTCCCTCAGAGCATTCAGTGAGTTCAAACCACTGACCTTTCTATTAGCCAACAGACACATATCCCTCTGTACCAATAAGGTGTCTCTCTCTAATTGATATGGATTAATTTAGGCCAGACTGGATGAAAAGCAGAGATGGTAACCTGCATTGTTAGAGGACAGTGTTAGGAAGTCATGGAGGTGAGGGATTGAGTGAGGAGGGGGTTGTTGTGAAAAAGTGCTGAACGAGAATGTATAACCAAATAGCACAGTGTGTATTTCCATCTGGAATCAGCTCCTTATGGGGACCAGCGTGCTCCTTAGACATTAGGATGGTAAGACCTCAACTCACACTCTTTGCATGTTCTCCGAGGAGGAACTAGTCCCTGGAGAAGTAATCATGCGTGATAAAGTAGAGGATCAAAAAAGACCTTCAGTGAGATGCACTGACACAGTGGGTACACCAGTGGGCTCAGACAGCACCACCTGTGAAGGTAGACTTGGACCAGGCAGTCACTGGAAGTTGCATGATGGCACCTAACAGCAGTATGTCTTTATGAAAGCAAATTCCCAGGTCTTTGCGCAGCAGGGTGGCTGGTGTTCTCCATTTAGTTATCAGCTGAGTGTTTTAACCACCACACTACAAGGATTCATAAAGAAAGGGAAGTCCTGTCAAAATGATGTACAAATTCCAGCCCATCTCTCATATGTATTGAATTGCTGAAAGTGAAGAAGACTTGAAATTCTTGCTGCAGAAGTTCAAGGACTACAGCCTTCAGTATGGATTACATCTCAACATTAAAAAAAAAAATCCTTACCACTGAGTCAAGAGGCAATGTCATGATAGATGGAGAAAGGATTGAAGTTGCCAATGATTTCATCTCATCTTGCTTGGCTCCATATCAATAACCTTGGTACCAGCAGTCATATCAGGAGATGTACAAGCATGTGTGCTTTCAGGAAACCTCTCCAGATTACTGATGAGTAGTGATGTCAGTTCAAAGACAAAGGTGCACCTGATTCAGGCCGTGGACTTTTCAGTCATTTACTGTGCACCTGAGAACTGGACAGTGAATAAGGATGACAGAGGAAGAGTTAATGCCTTTGAGTTGTGATGTTAGGGTACTTAACATCTCAAATATTCAGTACTTTTGATTGCCAAATAACAAACAGATATATATGTCTTGAAGAAAGTACAGGTGGAGTGCTCCTTGGAGGCAAAGATGGCAAAGCTTCATCTCTCATTCTTTGGGCATGTTGCTAGGAGAAACTGTTCCTTGAAAATGCTTGGAAAGGTAGAAGGTCAGCGAAAGAGAGAAGACCTCCTCTCACAATGAGATAGATTGACTCTGTGACCAGAGCAATGGACTCAGGTGTATCAGAGATGATGAGAATGGCATGGATAGGACAGGGTCCAGGTCTGTCTTTCATAGGGTCACAATGAGTCGTATTCACCTCGATGGCACCTAATGACAACAAGAACATCAAAATCATCGCTACAACAGCTTTTTAAAAACTCAGTGACAGAGTTACATGGAGTTTGTTTTCATATTGATCTACAAGAATTCACTTCTATTTTGTTACTTAAAGTTTCATGTTGTCATTGTTGTAATTGATGTGAAATTGACCCCCAACTTCTGGCAGCCTCTGTCTGTCAGAATAGAACTGTGCTTCATAGGATTGTCAATGGCTAGCATGTTTCCAAGGTAGGTCTCCTCACCTTTCTAGGAGAGTAACCTCCTGGTGGTCTCCAGACTCCAGCCTACTGCTTAGCAGTGGAACAGAACACATAATTCCTTTTTGCCACTCAGGAACTCAATTCCTTGCCTTTTGAAGATGCCCTTCTAAATATCTGTACCAGTTTCATAAACTCAGAAGTGGACCTAATTAGATTTTTGTTGTATAGCTTGTTAGTGATGTTGTTAAGTGTGATCAAGTCAACTCTGATGCATAACAACACAGTCCACAGCAGAACCAATGCTGCCCCATCCTGCGCCGTCCTCAATCACTGTTCTATTCGAGGCCCTTGCTGCACACTGAGTCAGTCTATCTCTCTGAAGGTATTTCTCTTTTCTCTCTGATCTTCTGTTTACCAAGCATGGTGTTCTTCTCTGTGGACTGGTCCCTCTTGACAATATGTCCGAAATACATGACATAAAGTCCCACCCTCCTCTCCTTCCTCCAAGACTAATTTGTTTGTTCTTCTGAGAGTTCGTAGATATTTAGTATTCTTCACCAATAGTACAATTCAAAGGCATCAGTTTTTCTTCAGTCTTCCTTGTTCATTCTCCAATTTTTACATGTAGTTTATTTCTGAAAATAAGATCCTTGATCTGATGTAAGGGAGGTTTCCCTGGGGTAGAACCAGTAACACCTTTTATTTCACAAAAGACAAGCAGAGAAAAGTGAGCAGAGAGACCTCAGTACCAGTAAAAGAAGAATCTGGAGCAGAGCAGATCCTTTGGACCCAGGTTTCTATGCTTGGAAGCTCCTAGAGGCAGGAGACACACAGAGAGGAAGCCTTTCTTTAGTCTTTTAGATCCAGTACCATGAATGTGAATGTCTTCCATGTTAAACTCTGAGCAAATAAAATTCTGTTTAAGTCATCCCTTTTGTTATGTCTGTTAAAGCAGCACTAGGGAACTATTGTGCTGTCAGCCCAAAGGTATGTGGTTCGAATCCACCAGCTGCTCTGTTAAAGAAATATTGACACTCTCCTTCCATGCAGTTTACTGCTTCTAAACCCTCCCCACGCCCCACGCCCCGGAATGTCAGCTATGGATTGGTTCTGACTCTGGTATACAACAATAATAACAACAGCAGAGAACTAAGACACCTGAGATAGTATGTTAGCAATGCACTTAAGCATCCTCTCCATCCCTGTTTCTGTCCTTCCGTGCAGGAGCCTGGAATTGAGTGTGACACTGTGCCAGGCAGTCTTGTCATGATCCACCAGCTGAAAGATTAATTCAGGAAAGATGATTAGAAAGAGACATCTGAATACTTTAGCTGAGCCATAAGGAGTAGGCATCAGTGACAAGATTTAAATAGTTGGAGTGAATTCTGCTTAATTTCCTTGTCTTTCCAAATTAGCATCAAAGTGTTTTCAGGAGTTTAGGTAAAGATGGTGTCATAAAGACAAACTCCTTCTCAGGTCAGAAATTATTGCTATGTCTGTGTGCTGACAACGAGAAAGATGTTCTGAAAATGAAGTGCCTTTTGGCACGAGAATAATTATGTGGCACTTGCATTGTTCTAGAGCACACCATACTTGACTATGTGCAGCCACTCATCAGCTATCTAAATTACTGGGAAATCACTTGGTCTCTTTCGTCAGCTCAGCCTGTTGATTAGTTTATGCTTCTAGAGTAGCATTGGCAGTCAAGCTGAAACTGACATGTCTTTCAGCATTAGGGTAAAATCTTCAGAGATGCCGTATTAAATTTAGATTAGTGCTGAATGCAACTTTCCAGTGTTCTACGGAGATAACGCTGTCTCTATTGTTGCTGTTAGGTGCCATGGAGTCGAGTGTGACTCATAGTGACATTGTGAACAACAGATCTAGGTTTACTCTCTTTCATATTTCTCAGAATAGTTGAATGACCACTTCCAGCATGGCCTCTGTTGAAGTATTCAGATGTACGTCACATCAGTTGCTGGAGTTTTGTTTTGCACCCATGCCTTCACTATAGCTTGGTCTTCTTCTTGTCGTCCTTCTTGATCATATGCTGCCTCTTGGAATAGTTGAAAATGGGCTGGTACCTTTTATTTCATGACTTTGTGTATTTCTTTTCTCTCCTTTTGGTGTTTCCTGCATCTTTGTATAGTTTGCCCATTGTTGTTGTTGTTATGTGCCATCAAGTAGACTTAGAATCATAGTTACCCCTCATACAACAAACTAAAGCACCACAGCCCTGGGCCATCCTCACAGTCATTGTTCTGATTGAAATCATTGTTGCAGTCACTGTGTTGATCTGTTGAGAGTCTTCCTCTTTTTTCACTGACCCTTGACTTTACCAAGCAAGTTTACCTAAAGAATCTTTCGATGTTATAACCTGAGGCTTGACCTTTTTCCCCCCAGAGTTATTTCAGACAGTCTTACAGCATGTGAATGAAACAATCTTCTACTGATTAAAAAGAAAGTATTCTAGACTCTTCCTGATCCTTTCTGATTGACATACATTTGTATTGACGTTGCTGTTGTTGTTATGTGCCTTCAAGTCACTTGCAACTCATAGGATCCCTACGTACACAGGTCTGAATCCTGCTCTATCCTGAGCCAACCTTATTGTCTCTAACACACCTACTCCTCTTAGACCAGTCACCTGAGTCAGTCCATCTCTTAGAATATCTTCCTTTCTTGTGCTGGTCTCCATCCTTCCAAGCATGACATTCCTCTCCAAGGACTGGTCCCTCCTTGCAACATGCCCAGAGTATGCCCAGGGGAGCTTCAGAATCCTTGCCTCTGAGGAGCAGCCCAGTCTCACCCTCTCCAGAACAAACTTGTTTGTTCTCCTAGCAGTCCATAGTATATTCAATACTCTTCTCCAGCACCACAGGTCAAAGGCAACAATTCTCCTTGTATCATCCCTAGTCATTGTCAAGCTTTCCGATGCATAGCAGGTAGTTGCAAAGATGATGGCCTGGCTCAGGCACACCTTAGTCTTCAGACTGACACTGTTGCTCTTCAATACTCTGGAGAGGTCCCTGACAGCAGACTTTCCCAATGCAAGTTGTCTTTTGATTTCCTGGCTGCGGGTACCCAGAGTTGATTGTGAAGCCAAGCAAACAGAAGTTGTATTGACATAAAAAATTAAAAAGATTTGTTTTTCAGTGCCAAAGCATGATATAATGGCACTTGGGGTAAGTCACTGTGGATTCTATCAGATAGTATAAATGTTTATCTACTAACATAGAAGTGGACTGTTTGATGCTTGAAGCACTTACTGTAGAAGGTTAAACATTGCAGCCTTCAACATATATTACATCTCAACACTGAGAAAATGAAAATCCTCACCACTTAACCAATAGGCAACATCATAATAGATGGAAAATAAAACTGTCAACGACTTCATCTTACTTAGATGCACAATCAATACGCTTGGTATCAGCAGTCAAAAGATCGGGAGATGTATTGCACTAAGAACTTCTGTAGTCAGGGACATCTCCAAATTATTGAGAAGCAGTGATGTCAGTTTGAAGACTTAGGTGTGCCTGATTCAGGCCATGATCTTTTTAGTTGGTTGCTCTGTATATGAGATCTGAACTGTGAATAAAGATGGCAGAAGAAGAATTGATGCCTTTGAACTGTAGTGGTGGAGAAGAGTACTGAATATCCCATGGACTAATTATCAGAATAACAGATATGTCTTGAAGAAGGTGCAGGCAGAGTGCTCCTTGGAGGCAAAGATGATAAAACTTGATCCCACATAATCTAAGCATGTTGCTAGGCGAGGCTATTCCTTGGAGAAGGTCATCACACTTGGAAAAGTGGAGGGTCAGTGAGAGAGAGGAAGACCTTCTACTAGGAGGACTGGCACAGTGACTGTAGCAACGGACTTGAGTGTGTCAGAGATTGTGAGGATGGCAGAGAATAGGAGAGGATTCAGATCTATTGTTCATAGGGTCACTGTGATTCATACTCGGCACCTAACAGCATACCTAACACCTACTTCATACCTAACAGCAACAACAGTGATTCTGCTATTCTGCAGTAGTGGTATTTGATAAGAGTGATAGAAAAATGAATGACTTTGAGTTGTGGTATTGGAGAATAATGCTGAATATCCCACACACTGCCAAAAGAACAAATACGTCTTGGAGAATGAGCAGCTAAGGTGCTCCTTCCAAGCAAGAATGATGACATTTCATCTCACATACTTGAGGCATGTTGTAAAGAAGGGCAGATCCTTGGAAAAAGACGTCATGCTGGGAATAATGGAGGGCCATCGAAAAAGAGGAAGACCCTCTGCATTGATCTGATTGATTGCACAGTGTCTGTATGAATGTACTCAAGTATATCAGAGATGAAGAGGATGGCACAGGACAGGGCAGGGTAAAGAGCTGCTATTCATGGGGTTACTGTGGGTCATGGTCAACCAGATGGCACATAACAACAGTAGTTCTGCAGGAAAAGCCTTTGGTGATCTGCTCTTTTAAGATGACAACCTACAAAACTCTGTGGGGCAGTTCTTCTCTGTCACATAGATTTGCTGTGTGTAGCTATCATCTCAATGGCACAACCACAGCATGATTAAAATTTAAATGCTAATGTTCTGAGAACTATCAGAACGTTCTGAAGATCTATCAACAATCTGTGTCATGCAGATGACA